>NW_021681706.1:24395-64387 GCF_001412515.2 Diachasma alloeum
GGAAATTCTGTTCAGGTCTCGATCAGAAACTAATCAAGTCCGATCCGAAATTCTGATCAGGCATGTTACGCCTCTGCGTTATGTTTTTCCACTAGGGATTGTGATGGCTGACGACTGAGCTTAAGTTTTTCGATCTTGGATGTGTGGTTGAGGATGGCATGCACTGCATGAATATCCGAGAGTGTGATGTCAGGGATTACTGTGACGATGAATACTGGCATATGGGTAGGTAAGCAACTTTTCTTGATCTTCTTTTTGAATTGGGCAACAGAAATAACATTACAGGTCTGCTTCAAGTCCTTCAGAATTTCTCCAAGAATGAATATTGCGGGCAGGCCGTGTAGCACAAACTTTTTGCGTTTCTCGTCCTTGAAGCCAAACGAAAAAAAATTAATTTCCAGTTTGGTGCACGCTTCCTTTGCAGCGTTGTAGTTGTCCTTGATTCTAACGAGAATCTGGGATTTATTTCCCTTGTTGTGAATTTTGAAATCCTTCTTAGTAGAGGATTTCAATAAGGTTAAACACTCTCTCAAATCGTATCGTTGATGATGATAATTAGCGGGAATTGATTCCTACCCAGTATCTGTGTCTGCTGTTGATTTACGTTAGGTAATTTAAGGTTATTAGACTGCACTTGTTCGAATGAAACAGTTTGTTGTATGCATTTCCCTGAGAGGAATTGACTGTGGCACCAGTGGATAGTTTTACGGTCCTAGGGGATCGGTTTCTCTCGCCAGCACATCTCAATCTTTTGTCGGTTTCTTTCAATAAATCTGGTGAGACGACTGATAATTTTCTTTTTCCATTAAGGAAAAGAGTACTTGAGAGTGATAAGTAAGGCCGGAGACTTCATTTACGAAAACGGCCATTATCGGAAGTTGGCTCCAAATAGGTGATTGAAGTGAGCGACAAGTAGAGTTGGGAAGAAATTGAAACATTGATGTTGGAATTTGCCATAATTCATTGATTGGAGGGTTATTTTGTTGACAGAGTGAGGAAAAGCGTTTGAACGTGAATTGGGTGTTTTGAAGAGGGTCAATGGGAGATCTCGGCGATTTCTTAAGGGTAACTTACCAGGGGAGCTATCGGGTTCTTCCAAAAGCGGATTAATGGAGGCCATGGTCGAGGGGAGATATTGGGGGTCAGTTCCCAGGAGAGCCCTNAGGAGGGGGGTCAATGGGGGATATGGTCAAGAGAAACTTTCAGGGCCTTTCGAGGGGGTATTAATGAAAGGTATACTCGAGGGGGGATCTCGGAAGTTTTTTGGGGTTGACTTTCCAGAGGAGCTCTGAGGGTCTTTCTGGAGTGGATTAATGAAGGGGATCGTCAAGGGCAGATCTCGGGTGATTTTGAAGATCACTTTTGGGGATTGCTCTTTGGATCTTCCTAGGATTTGCCAAGGAGTGTATGATGAAGGGGACATCCCGAGGGGTTCTTTGAGGTTACTTCCAGGGGTCAATAGGGGTGTGGTCAAGAGGAGATCTCGAAAGTATGGTTGGAACAAAATTCCGGCGAAATCTGGGTAACATTTCTCAAAGTAGGTTTGAGGGGATAACTAGGGGAATTTTTCTAGGGGGATCGCCGAGATTTTCACGGAACATTTTTCAGAGGAGTTTCTAGGGTATTTTCAGAGGAAATGGCTAAGAGGAGATTCCTGGGGTTCTTAGACGATATTTGACATTTGAAACATACAATCGAAAGATTGATTGGAAAAGTGATTCGGGATTTTGACCCATGTTCTTCATCAACCCATGGACTGCAAATATTTTTTTTTTGTAAATATCTCAAAAAAATCCCGAGATCTCCCCTTGACCATGCCCCTCATTAACATGCCCGCCCCTCGGAAAACCCTGAGAGCTTCTCTGTAAAGATACTCCCAAAAAATCCCCGAGATCTCCCCTTGACCATGATCGTGGGATCCCCCCACGATCATCCCCTACATTGACTCGCCAGCCCCTGAAATGACCCGGAGAGCTGCCTTGGAGAGTGACCCCCAAAAAACCTCGATATCTCCCCTTGACCATACACACCACTGACCCCCCCCCCCTCTAGAAAGATCCTGAGAGATGCACTGGGAACTTACTCCCAAGAAACCCCCAAGATCTCTCCTTGACCATACCCTCCATTGACCCCCCCCCCCTCTAGAAAGATCCTGAGAGATGCACTGGGAACTTACTCCCAAGAAACCCCCAAGATCTCTCCTTGACCATACCCTCCATTGACCCCCCCCCCCTCTAGAAAGATCCTGAGAGATGCACTGGGAACTTACTCCCAAGAAACCCCCAAGATCTCTCCTTGACCATACCCTCCATTGACCCCCCCCCCCTCTAGAAAGATCCTGAGAGATGCACTGGGAACTTACTCCCAAGAAACCCCCAAGATCTCTCCTTGACCATACCCTCCATTGACCCCCCCCCCTCCGCCACCTCTAAAGATCCGGAGAACTGCGCTGCCGAGTTATCCCCAAAGAACCACCACGATCTCCCCTTGACCATACCTCCCATTAAGCACCCCCGCTCTCTCCTTCCCCCCTTAGAAATACCCCGAGAGTTCCACTATAGAGATACCCTCCAAAAAGCTCCCGAGATCTCCCCTTGTCCATACACTCTATTGACCCCCCCCCACCCTTAAAATACCCTGCGGGCTGTCCTGGGAACTGACCGCCAAGATCTCCCCTCGACCATGGCCTCCATTAATCCCCTTTTGAAAGAATCCGATAGCTCTCCTGGTAAGTTAACCCTAAGAAATCACCGAGATCTCCCATTGACCCTCTTCAAAACACCCAATTCACGTTCAAACGCTTTTCCTCACTCCGTCAACAAAATAACCCTCCAATCAATGAATTATGACAAATTCCAACATCAATGTTTCAATTTCTTCCCAACCCTACTTGCCGCTTACTTCAATCACCTATTTGGAGCCAACTTCTGATAATAGCCGTTTTCTTAAATGAAGTCTCCGGCCTTAGTGATAAGTTATTAGAGACACTCAGCGTTCACACTAGACAAACACTGCGAGACCATAAAAGGGATATTTATAAACACTACTACTTGTATACACTCGAGCGTCGAGCGTACCGGAGTGAGAAGCGATTCGTTTTTGTAGCCCCTGGGTTACTGGGTAAGCAAAAATCAGTGACAACAGTTTACCCCCAAAACCGTCCTGACTTTGACCAGTTACGACAAATAGAAACCGTAAGAATAGGATGGAATCGTATTGGATGGAGTAAAGCACTCAACTACACTATCGTGGATGACGTAGTAGAAGAAAATAATCACGTAAAGAGAAAGGATCCCTTCTTCCACAGAAATAAGTTTATTAGAGTTAATAAGTGTTTAGTTACAAGGAGACCACGATAAAACCGCTAGAAAAAGATTCGGAGGTTAAATAAAAGAATGTAAAAGCAGAGAAAATAAATGAGTTGCGAATTTACATTAAACTTATAGTGGTTGATTGAAAGAAAATTAGGGAGTGTGTGATCACTCAGTCGCGATGAAGCTGGACTCTGGAACTTCTTTTCTGCAAGAAATCAAATGCCGTCCTTCGCTATGTAGGGACGATAGTTTATTCTCGTTGATGATCTGCCCCTTGAAGAACCGTCGAGAGTACTGACTCTAGTATTTTTTATTGTTCCAAAAGCGTTTACAATTTGTAAAAAAGTGTCAATCTCCGTGACACGAAAAAATTTGGAATTCTAGTATCTTACTGACTGACTCACTGAGTCGCAAAACTGACGGACAGAGTGCGGATGCAAATTAAAGATGAGTCCTTAGATCAAGGATAACTTCCCGTATCTAAGATTGTGAGTGACTGACTGATTTTTGTATCCAAAAACATCTCTTATATATCTTTTGCGGGATACGGGGCGTGATTCCTTTCAAAAAAAGGAGGAGGGTACCTCTACATCGGCGCAATTCCAGGATTGAGGATTCGCGAATTTGGATATCCCTGTAGATAGGTGTCTTCGAATGACCCGCAAGTCGTGAAGACCTCTCTCTCGCTCCTGTGCGTACCATACCAGGGCGTAGGGGGAAACGCACAGCATTGCTGGTTCCCGTCTTCTGGAATGCCGGGATTCAGGTGCTTAGGTAACAGGGAATTCACTGCTCACCCTGATCCATGAAGACCTCTCTCTCGATCTCGTACGTGCCATGCGGCGAGGTGGCGCGTGTAGGTGCCCTAACGATGTAGAGGCATTGGGGTATTTACCCTCCTTTGGTTATTTGTGAATCCTTGTATACCTAAATCAGCGTTATCGTCCCCTCGAGCATATGCCGGGTTAAAGCAGAGCGGAAGAAGGGTTTGGTGACTCCTTGTATCCATGATACAAGGGTTTCTAGGCGCATTTGCCCTCCTTGTATCGCGGGTTCAGCTCCCCTTCCAATGTATACATCGCCCCCATTTATCCTTAGGGTGATGTTAATGCCATTGGGTATCGTCATAAAATGTCCTTTTCTGGCAGATTTTTCATTAGCGTAGAGCCAAGGAGGCCTGGGGTGGAAACTATCACAAAAAAGAATTTCGTGGGAGGTGATGAGACGTGGCGTGTATTAATCCAATTTGAACTGATGGCATCACCTGCCCAGGTACCATGCTCCCACACCGATTAAATGCATTGGTTCCTCTGTACAATCGCGGAAATTGTGTAAGCGTCTTCCTTTCTCGTCTCATACAACAATAGTTAGGGGAGGTGGATTTTAGCCGGTTGAATTTGTAGGCGACTGCCTCACCGTCTAAAATGATTATTTATTATCATAGTTTTCGATGGCGATTTTCATGGTGATGCCATCGACTTTGTCTTCTAGAGAATACTTTCATCCACATCGGCATAAGTTTCGTATTTTATGGGTTCTCATGTCAGCCTCAGAATGTAGTTTTCTCCACAGTATAGGCGCTTTTTCCACAACGTCCCGGGGTCCTTTCCTGATCCTCTATTATTGGGGTGTTGCTTAGTTTCCGTCAGCAGGTCAGTCATACGCCCTATTGTCTCCCTGGTAACGGCGGCACCCTTAGCAGATGAGTCGTCCTTCGATAGATCCACACGATCGATATTTTCATGCCTCGACATTAGATGGAAACCATGAATTTTTCTCGCTTGGAAAAATTTAGTAATAGAGCGGGATTCGCGACACCGTATGGTTCGTCGGTCCGAACCAGTATGGGTAGATGTTGTATTATGGATACAAATTCAAGTCTTTATAAGATTAGGTTAGCTTCATGGGTGTTTTCATATAGAAGTATGAATGGTGAAAGCATAGCATATACCATCTCTCTTTCATAACATGTGTATCGTGACGTGTTAAATTCATCACAAATATTTATTTTTATTATTGATCGTTCCGCTTGTGAGTTCGTTGTTGAGAATCACCAGACGGAAAGTCATCAACCAATAGCAAAAGTCATGAGAGAGATCTTGGGTTTTTCTTTTCTAATTTCGTTGTATTATTTTAAACCAAACTTGGCGCCATCGCACTCATGCTAAGGGAGCCATTGTCTTCGAGAGACATCGGGATACCGAGGGTCGTCGAAAGACTTTGAGACAGCTTCGAGGTCTTCGAGCGAGCCTAGTGGTTATTCGTATTTCTCAGAGGGCGCCAGCACCTGGACAGTTTTGGAGAAGTGACGCAGTGGCCCACCTGATGAATGATACACGTGGGAAAGAAGGAAAATACGCAATGAATGAAATAATGCTAATGTTACGGTTCCGAAGGGACGGATAAGTTGCCTGTAAATATTTTGAGATGATTTTATATTGTATCTTAATTAAATCGGCGATTGAGTAATTTATTGTGAGAAATTAATATATTATGAAGTTATTGTGCATGCGCCGTCGTGATGGGGTTGGCCATATGCTAGGAAAATGCTAGTGACACACTAGTAAAATGAAATCTTATTGGAGAATTTTTGCGGGACGAGAGCCAATAATATTTGTTGCCGCCTCTTTTCGTTTCGGTGTCATGATTCCCATGTGGATGAGTTTCACTTCCCGTTTGGTGGTAAAACGGTCAACAACTATTGTGTCAGCTGGACATCCTTAAATTTCATCTTAGTGGTGAGCATGGACTGGGCTATTCTATCTTATCAGATTCTTTTGTGATGTCTCGGACATCAGAATCTTGAAGGACAAATTTAAATTTTGAGACTAATTGCCAGATTGAGTCCTGGCCATTCCGATCAACTGATTATTCTTTTCCTTTATCCGCATCTCTCTCGTTCTTATTTTATTCGTGTGTTTGATCATGATTTTTGTCGCACGACTTTAGAATATTTTAGAAGTGTCTTGGAGATTAAATTTTGGAAATTTGGAGTAAAATATTTCCAAATTTTGAGAATTAATTGTAATATTTCAAGTTTTGCGTGTAATGGGGACTTTTATACGAACGCTGTTGTTATCGGTTAATTGTGAAGGACATTGAATCACAGAACTTTGACGTCTTGTGACTTTGGTTAGTTTCGCTGACGTTTGTCCTGTGTTGATGTTTATGATTCGTTTCTGGTCGCCAGCTTTACTTGTCACGTAAACAAATTCGATTTCAATCATCCTGTATTTGATCTAGATTCACAAATATATTTTCTAACAGTTCTTTAATTTCATTCGAATTATTTAATTGTAACTTTTAGAATTCTTTTGATTCATTGTAAATTAAAGTTCCTTTTTGACTGATTGTGACCTAGTATATTTTTTTTTATTCATTATCAAATTATAATTACCCAAATTGTTTAGGTAATTAGAGTGTATAACTGCTCCAATGAATTTTTCGAGAAAGCTGAATTATTTAGTCATTTAATACCAATAGACATTAAAATCAACAAGAAAATTGAGTCGAGCTCAATTGGGTAATGAACTTGAAGGGGGTGACTGGGTCAAAATTTGACCTTTGTGGAGTTCATACCAGCTGCGTCCCCGTCACGAACCCTGGGTAATGCTAAGTGCTGGTGAAGCTTGATACTTTAAGAATAAGTGCTTCATTATACGTTCAATTTATATGAACACCTCATAAATGAAATTTTATAACTGCTTTTAGAAGGGAAAGCGCAAAATGGGAAGTCTCCTACATCTACATGAGCATACATATTATTAAGTGTGATAGCTCAAAGGAGGTTAAATTCATTTATAGCAACCAGGTTACCACACAGTATACGTCGAATTACTTCAAGATCAATATAAAAAGTTGATATTTACCTATCAGTATCCCGAATGAATAGGAGTTGCTATGTTTTTTAATTACCATATTTTTTTTTAGAATAGATTAAAGGTTGTGAATTCCCCGACAAATATCATGTTCCGTGGTTTATTTTCGTTACCTGGACACATTTTTAGTCTAAACTTCTTCTGTGACCTTCACGTAGTTGTTCCGTTCGAGCTAGTGGGAAACCGTGTTATAGTTTGGGCTTAGTCAAAGGATTTTTGGTTTTGTTTCCTTCATTGGTCGTTCTGGTAATAATGACCTGGCGCCTAACATATATTCGTTTCAGGGTTATTGTGCGAAAAATACTGTTTGCTACGCGGCCAAACAAAACTTACTTGAAATTTTCTAGCTCATATGATTGCAACCCTTGTCTTCGGCTCGGGCTGCAAACTCATATTCACCAGAAATTCTTTTTCGGCCTTATAACAAAATGGACGATTTCTTATTCATTTAGCAGAAAAAAAAATTCAAAAATGTTTCAAAATTTCGGAAAATTCATATCTGAGAAAATTCTATAGCCGCTAAGAAGATTTCGCTGGAATATCACTCCAGTTTTAGTCATACAAAACTGTATCGACTGAATCATCAATATTCAACTACGTACCGTAGGTAATTCTGATCTTCAGTGAACGACCCCCCTCCGATTTTACGTAAGATCTTGGAAGGGAATGGTATCACTGAATCTCACTATTTCTTACGTGGGAGAGGTGTGGGGTTAAAAATGGATAAAAGTCGTTTTACGTATTATATGGACGGCCTCCTCGGTAAAAATAAGTCGATACTTTGTCGAACTGTAAGAAGTTATACCCTGTTCATTCAACCCGTACCACTCGCACAACACTCCGGACCGAGCGAAGCGAACGACTGTTTTGTTCATTTTTTCTGGTTATTGACGCACCAACAACTGCTATTGCCGATGGCTCAGGACTTTTGCTTTCCATTATTAGTTCAGGACTATTCCTTCTATATTGTGCAGGTGGTGAGATTATGACAATACTTCAAGTGAATTAATCAATATGTAATTACATGTGATAGGGAAGATGAACTGGACAGACAAATTGACTGATTTCGTTCCCTTCGTGGGTTCCGCACATTACCCAATCAGCATGAAAATCCATATCTCCCACTTCTGAAAAGCATGGGAACAGAATGATCAGTCCGATAGTAGTCTGTGAAATTCTTGAGATACGTGACACTGTTCGTGGGTGATAATTTTTATTTCTTATTTTTCAACGTAATCCCCTTGTTAAAAATCTTGTGTTATTTTGATGATAGGGAAATCGGGAATGAAAATGATGGGAGATGAATTGCCGGAGAATAAATCAAGATGAGTTTCGTTGGTTTTCACTGTATTTACAAATTTAGTGCACTGAAAAATACACTCGATGGATTTCGAATAAATAGTCGATTTACCGAAGTGGACTGTACAAACATGGAATATTTAGATAATTGAACGCATAATTTACGATGAGGTTCGATAACTTTACCGATCAACTTCCCGACAAATGCGCCGATGTGCGCCCGGATAATTATCAGTGATTCGGTCCTGATGAGAGTCGATGGTGTACTGATTACCGTGGAACACGCTTACGACTACGTACATGCTCGTCAATGGTCGGAAATTTCCGTAAGGAACGGGGAAATGAGTTGGTCCAAAATACAGGCCAGATTTAGAAAATCCCGCCCGCCCTGCGTCAAGCCCTGGTGACGAAGTATAGTTGATGGTCCTCACTGTTGTCTGCGTTGATGGGCAATGGGACTAGTCTGTGAATTGCCCGTTAAATTTCCTGATGCCCTTTCCTCAGTGTGACAACTCTTGTCAGGTTGTCCTGTCCTGGATGAATTTCGGTGACCCGGGCGAGGTGCCATTTAGCTGGTGGTTCCCATTCGTCCGTGATGAGGACTAACGAACCAATGTTAATTTCGTTCGTTGGCTGTCTCCACTGGTAGATTTGCTGATATCGATGAATGCACTCTCGTGCCCAATGCTCCCAGAAGTTTTGGATCCTCTGGGTGATAATTTGCCACCTGTTGAGTCTGTCCGTGGTGATTTGCTGGAGTAATGGTTCAGGAACCGTCGTGAACGGTTCCCCGATGATGAAGTGCCCTGGTGTCAGGGCTGATGTGCCTTGCGGGTCGTTGGTGATTGGGCAGAGTGGCCGACAGTTGAGTATGGCCTCGACCTGAGTCAGAAGAGTCATAAATTCTTCGTACGTCTAGGTCGCGGTCCCGATGATCCTCCTGAGATGATGTTTTGTTTACTTCACAGCGGCCTCCCACTTGCCTTCCATATGTGGCGAGTGAGGGGTGTTGAATATCCAGTGTGTCCCGTCTGACGCTATTCGATCCCTGATGACAGCCGATTCGCTGGATGCCTGGTCGAAGAGATTCCTGAGTTCTCTCTCTGCCCCGATGAAGTTAGTCCCCTGCCACTGGTCAGGGTCACACAGATACCCCGTCTTGGAATGAAACGTTTGTAAGCTCCGATGAAGCCCTCCTCTGTCAGATCCGTTACCATTTCCAGATGAGTTGCTGATGTGGAGAAGCAAACAGACAGATGTACGACTTGTACATTGTTTTGCTCCCTCCTGATCCTCTCCATCTCAGGACGTTGATTGGGCCAGCAAAGTCCACTCCTGAGTGGAGGAAAACTCTTGATGGTGTCACTCGTCGCGCTGCCATCTGTCCCATCAGCTGTTGAGCCCTCAGTGCTCGATGACGTGCACAGATAACGCACTTTATGATGTGCGAGCGGACTGGAAATCCAGTGGAAATCGACGACCTTCGTCAATGGCCAACTGCTTCAGGACCCGTAGCGAAAGCCAGGGTGCACAGCTGGTATCATAGGTGAGTGTTGTCAGTTGATACTCGATGGGTTGGCCGTTGTCGTCCTTCCAGAGAATTTATTGACAGTTCCAGTCGTCTTGTTGTACTCGCATCTGGCGAAAGATCTTCACGATGTCGGTGCCGAAAACAAACAGATGCCGACATAGCCAGATGAGGAAGTCGCAGCTGTTGATTTGCAGTTTAGGTCTCGGATGGAGGAGGTCATTCAATAACACCCTCGTTCAGCTTCGATGTGAGGCGTCGAATACCACTCTCAATTTTGTAGTCGTGCTGTCTGGTTTAAGCACTGCGTGATGAGGCAAATAATATGCCCGTTCCGGCTCCCTTCACGTCGATGATGCTCGTTGCATGTGGTCCAAAGACTCATGCTCCTCGATGAATTTCTTGTAGTGTGTATGAGTCTCCGGATCCGATGATAGTCGCCTGATGCGCTTCTGCAACCGTCTCTTGGCCGATGATGCTGTATCCCCCAAGGCGGCTGGCGATGATTTAAACGGGAGACGCACAATATAGCGTCTCGTCGAATCTCGTCGATGAGTCTCGATAAAGTGTTGTTCACACTCCTGTTATGCCCCAGAATAGGGTCAATAAATTAAGTAATAATTTATTTACAAAAGTGAAGAAGTTGAACAATGAATTGAGTTCAACTTGCTTCACTCATTATTTTACTAATTCAGCGTTCATGTGCAACACTGTTGACCAGTGTCAGAACATGACTCGCTTAATTATTATATAAACTGAACTCACGAGGATTCGGGAGTTCAGTCGTCAACGTAAATCAAGCATAATACTTGTTTTGTATCATCTTTCTAAATTCCCCATATTTATCCCTGCAGGATAACTATGAGTTAGTTTGAATAAATAAATACCTCTAATTCTACTGAGTAATATACCGGATTCCAGTATCTACCCACTATAGGGAGATTTATCTCCAATTAGCAGAATCCAGGGATTTATCCCTAACATTTTTGGTGGCAGCAGTGCGTCTTCGAAGGCAGGGCCTGATCAACTCTTGCCGATGACTGCAGTAGGATACGAGAATAATTCGGTGAACTTTGGTGAATAAGAGGTTCGTTACCTTGGAGTGTATTTTCATCGGGGGAGAGAGAAGATCGTCCTAGGATAGACCAGCAGAAGAAGATTCCAATCGTACTGAGCGACGTTTTGGATTCAGAAAGCTATCAACTCTTAGGATAGACAAGCAGAAGAGGATTCCAATCGTACCGAGAGACGTTTTGAATCCAGAAATCTATTCAACTGAATAGTACGAGGTCTGACTTTGTCCTCAATTTCAACGGTCAGACTTGGTTCTTTCTTAAAGGGGGAGGGGAGCCGGAGCAGCTGATAAGTATTTATTAATTATTCAGCTGCATTAAGAAATATTTTTGGGACTTTTGACTAACAATAGTCAAGTTACATTAATAGTTATGGCTTCATACAGACATGTTCATGGAAAATTTGTTGCAGCCAGGAATTTTTGTCGTCGGAGTGGAACTAATTCCGGAAAATTTCCACTGCAATCTGCGGTTTCTCAGGTAATTGGAAGTACTGTAGACAGAGAGCGACTCAGTGAGGCTCTGGAGGACATATCAGTTTCCAAAGGAGTTCACAGTGTATCTCGTGGAGAGATAAAGTTTATCGAGATAGGCCCAAGGACACTAGCAAGTGTGTCAGTTATTGATGAAGCCTTGGCCGGCGTGCTAGGCGTAACAGAGCAACTGGTCGGAGCACCAGCACTGGTAGACGTACCAGGTTCATTGTCAGTAGTCGGTGTATCGAATGCAGCCATAAAGGCGGCGACGGATATCATCGGCCCAGCTGACCACGAAAGTCAAGTTTTTGCAGATGCTATGGAAGGTACAACCTCCTTAGTACCGAGCAGCAAAAATGATATAACTCTGGCGGACTCTACGTACAGGAGTACAAAAGGAGCAGGATCCAGAGGAAGAACTTTGGAAGAATTACATCTGGAATTTTGCAGCCTTCGACAGGGCACAGATGAGGGCCTTAGCGCATTTGCGGTTCGAGTCAAGAGGTTAGCAATGGAATTAGCCAAAATTCGTTTCGAATTGGGGTTGATACAATCAATTCAGCGCTTGGTGAAATTAGTAAAATTTCAGACATTTCGCAAGTGTTGGGAAACAGCAGCAAAACTCGAGGAGACAATGTTGCTGAGTTCAGTGAAAAATCCGAAGTGGGATACGGGGCAATACGTATCATCAAACGGAGGAATTTCAAACAACAAAGGCTCAATAACGCAGGCGAAGATTGAGGATAACGCCGTAGCACGAGCCAACGTTCCAGATTTTTCAAAAAAAATCAACGCCTAGAAAATAGGGCGAGAACACCGCGGAGGGACCAACAGCAAGGTCAAATGAAATTGAATATTTGTTTCAACTGCAGGGACGAGGGGCACACAACTGCAGAGTGTGGACTCTCATTAGAAAATGGAAACGACGAAGTAATTTGGACGAATTTTAAACGTAATGTCGAAAATCGAAATCAGGAGAAATGCAAATACTGCAAATATGAAGGTCATAATGCATATGTTTGCTGCAAACTGAAGAAACGACTTGGAATTTCAGACTCAGCAGAAATTGAGGCCATTCTCAATGGAAGTAAGACCGAAGTCAAGAGCAACGTTTACACCAAACGAAAGAATAACAATAAAAACGGAAAAACCAGGAGGTTAAACACACTGAATCTTAATTCTAGAGAGGTACATCAGGTGATGACGTACGAGATTGAACGTGATTCGAGCGACATCCTGAGACAATTAAAGCACACGCAGAATGCAGGGTGAACAATAAGGCCAGTACAATATAATAAATTAAAAAATCATATTGTCTTGGAGGCCGGGAAACTTAGAAAGCGGACAGCTTTCCTGATAGATTCAGGAGCGGCTGTTTCACGAATAAAAATCGGGAAAATACGCAAGGGTTTCCCGTTAATGGAGGATACCAATATTCTGCGGGAAATCGCTGACCAGGAAGTTTCGACACTTGGTAAACTTGTTATTTAGCTCCAATTCGGGCAGGAGTTGGGACACATTTTTCATAGTCCCCAACCACTTTCCTTGCTCGGGAGGGATCCTAGGAGAAGATTTCCTAGAATCGATACACCTGGGCGTGAGAATCATACCAGGGAGGGCCTTATCGATAAACGGCTCTGAACTCCGATTTTTCAAATTGAAGGAGATTGACAAAACACGATTCTTGACTAGGTCAATTAATGATGCAGTGCTCCGGGTCAATCAACCAGCCCAAACCCCAGAAGTGGTGAGGGAAAACCTTAAACGAGCTACTTTTTCTGATATGGGGGCCATTGGTAATGGCAATCAGCCTGGTTACATGGGGAGTAATATTAGACAACCACATGCGGAGACATCGATTTTTAAAAGAAATGAACAGGCAGACACTCTCCAAATGAGTCAACGGAAATTCACGCACCGAGATAACTCATCGGAAACACGGATTTTTCTTCCTTGGCGGGGAGGAGAGATGCTGAGAAGGGAATTATCGGTATTGGGGAAAAACCGTATTTCCAATGGTTTACATGGCTTGGGACATCGTTGCCAGATGGCAGCGGAAAACATGAGTCATGTCAACAACAGCGACAGCCATAATAATGACGGAAAAATGGTAGCAGCATCCAAATATCGGAAGCAAGTGAATCTACCGCTTAGTAAAAAACTGGAAAAATTGACTAAGCGTTCGGGGACAGTTTTCTTCTTTATTGACAAGGAAAACGCAAGAAGACTCAAGTCAAAGATTATCTTTGACTTGCGGAAGCGAACGAGAAATGAGGAGATCATCGGAGACTCATTCTCATTGAAGAATTTTTCCGGAATCATCGGTTCTAACGGGAGGAGGTGAAATTTCTCGGTTATGGAAGCTGATACTTGGTTTCATCAGACTTCATTAAATAGAGAGACTGAGAATGTACATACTCTCACGTTAGATGAGATGTACGGGGTTTTTCAACGAATCGTCGATCCCAAGATGGCGGCACATGCAGGTCGACTGCTAATAACGAATCTTGAGGACAATGGAGGACGTGTTGGACAATTTTCTACATGTGTAGCGCTTCACATGAATAAAGGCCTGGGTCTTGAACTAGGGCCTAGTAAGGGTTATAGTAACCTTTCCTCTAAGAGTCATGAAATTGATAATTCTTTATGGGGGAAAAGTTCACAACATCACTCAACGGGAAAACTCTTGAAGGAAATTCCTAGAGAAGGCGGAGCTGAGACTCATCTCTATGGAATTATTGCTGTGCGATCAATGATCAGACTCGGGTCGGAGAATATTATCATCGCCGCTGGAGTGACTTATTCTGAGCATTCTACTGGGAGTTCCCTGAAACATTGGACATCTCAGAGAAGGGCTGAAGGCATCTGGGTGAGCATGATGGGGGATGAAAATTTTCCCGAATTGTCACCGAGTAATCAGAGCAACCCATCAGACCCGGCACATATGGATTCTTGGAATCTCCTTCAAATTGAGAGGAGTTCTTTACAAAGAGAGGGAAAAGAGAATCCATGTAAAGCCTGGGAAGGAAGGGCCGCATTATTAGCTGAGCTAAAGGGCCGAGAGAATCCTGTACGAGGAGGTCTAGTCATCGTGGCTACTATTTCTCATGGGGTAAAAATATTTTCTCTTCACTACTCAATGGAGGCTAATAGGAAAAATCAAGGGAGTCCTCGAAGGATGCCTATTGGGAAGGGCCAAGAGGGTTCTTCAAGGGCCAGAAAGAGTATGGAGAAGTTCCTGACACAATGGGATGTCAATCAATTAAGTGTTGAAAGGAATTTCTACAGGGGAAAATTCATAAAACGTCAGCACCAGATCGGTTGACATTCTAATTTGTCTGCCACCTTTGGAAGGGATCAGGGAAGCGGAAATTCAAGGATTAAGTGCCATGAGAATCCGACAAGTATTAGGGCAGTATGAATACGAGTTGGTATTCATCAGAAATGGTACAAGTGTAATGCACTTACACATAAAAAATCGCTACGACATCAAATTGCAGACTCAGCAAAATGTGGAAACCGTCGGAGGTGTGCAACCAAAGACGGATACTCGAGAGGTCATTCCACTGATCGACGTCAGATTTCTGACCATCCTCAATATTTCGTTGAACATTGCAAATGAGGAAATGTTTTTGTCACGTCGTAACCAAACGTTGGACAAGGATAATGAAAATAAGAACAAACCGACTTTTGGATCCTGGGCAAAATCGGAGAGTGATTACAGAATTCATCGAAGGATACGAGCTCTGGACCAGGAAGACACAAGACGACGCTCACACCGTTTACGAACAAATATCATGGAAACTGAGATTGATTATCGGCTCAATTCATACAGTCAACGGAATCCGATTCTACTCGTGGTACTTGACCAAATAGATGTGACCAAGCAGATGTCACGGGGGAAAGGGAAGTTCTCGATTCGCGGCAATGCAACAGAGTCGAATCATCACAGTCGAAAATGATGACATCTCATCCAAGAGGTGTGGGCCTTAGTGAGCATCAATCAACACATTGAGATGCTGTGTCTAGGCCAGCTTGGAGCTATCCGCCGAAGCACGAATTATTGGAGCATTTTCTCACCCGAAAGGGTGATGAAAATGCATCAGAGATCACTTCAATACGACTGACAAAAATGGCCATATTACCTGAAGATCATGGATCAGAGATGCTGTAGATGCGGAACCAAACTTTATCAGATGCTGGGAGTCAAGTTCCTGTTCAAGATGTCAACAAATCATGCCATCGTACCAGTATCGAATGGCTATTGGAGATAGTTAAAGGGTCTCATTACTTTGGCACGATGCAGAAACGACACGGCGGGAAGGGAGAATCTCCAGAAGGCAACCAGCAGGACTTCATTAGAAAGAACCAATTGAAGAGTCAGAAGGATCTGACTGAGTGTCCAAGCACTCCATCTTCACTGAACCGCCATCAAGAAGACGAATATNTTGAAGAGTCAGAAAGATCTGACTGAGTGTCCAAGCACTCCATCTTCACTGAACCGCCATCAAGAAGACGAATATCTAGCAAGGGCACGGTTCACAACATCCAGAGAAGGGCAACACAAAACACAAAAGAGGTTTTCTAGTACCTGTATCAAAAAATTACAGCAGCGCCCTCATGATAAAACCCAAATTGCCAAAAGGGACATTTCGGTAAGTAAGGAAAAGGGACAGAAGGGACTAAACGAGCCACTATTCATCATAATCCTGAATAAGGAGAGACGAATACCAATAACTGCCACTAAACTAGGTAAACTATTGATACCAGTCATCGCTACGGAAGCTGTGAAATAAAATTCGGGGGTGAGGAACCCTCAGGAACCCTTGGAAATCAGCAAAACATGGGGTAAAATCGTTGAGTGGTATCAGGAAACAATGAAAACGGAAGATGTAGCAGGTGGCATGATAGCAGAAATATTATTTGGAATAATATCTCGAAGAAAAGAAGTAGGTGAAGCGGGCATTGAATTGCAACGGCAGTCGAGCACCAAGCAGCGAGCGGACGTTAGACGACACGCCAAGCCAAGGATGCTGACGCACGCATTCCTCGACGTTCACGTTGACGGATCGCATATCGACGACGAATGGGACGGAAGGGAATTGACAATTAAAATAATCGGAGTTAGAAATTCAGACCTACGAAATGACCAACTTCAAACTTATGAACTCCTGCTCCATGGAGTATACCCACGGGGACTTAGCCCTGAAATACCCTTATTCTAAGGATAAGGGAATGAGCAGAGTAGGAAAACAAGTTAGGGAAGATAAGGTCGTTAACAAAAAACACTCAAGCTAGTGTACACAGTTTATTTTTACAAATAAAAATAAACTTTGATGTGTTACAAACGAACGCACTAGTAAAACGGGATAGATACACTCGTCTACGAGGGGACCCAGTTTCCGGGAACCATAGTAAAAATGCTAGCCATGATCGATGAAGAAAAATCCCAGAGTGGCCCAAGTTTTCCTGCCACACGGAAGACAGTTTTCGCTCTCATCGAAATCCTCGGCCTTCATGTCGTACGACGGCACGAACATCGGCACGTGACATGGCTGGGGCGAAGCCTTGAGACCAAACAGACCTCGAAGATATCCCCAATTTCGTCTCCGGAAACGTTTCTGTCCCACAGCCTGGCGTTCCGGTGTTGAGCATTTCGACGCCATTTCTGGACTTGGGTCTTGTACCCAAGGTTTGTGTACCCAGGCTGATAAGGGAAACGTCGAGCCTAGGAGCAGACAATCAAGAAAATCAGAAAGAACTGAACCGCGATAGAAGAAAATGGTTTTTTCAGCTATTCATGAGCCCATTTCATGACCCAAGCAATAGCTCTGACTTGAAAAAGAAACAAATAACGGAAATCGAGCTCACCAAAAAATCGAGAATAAAAGCATCTTCTGCATGCCCGACGTACGGATGCAGTCCACACTAACGAGATCCCCTTGGACACCATCCGATGGAACCTTCGCCCATACACATGGGGCAGGGTAAGATGGCGGACCGAGGCAAAGGAGGCCCCAAATCTCCAGTTCAAGCCTTCGGTTTGCACCACAACGTTCGACAGCATACACCGAACGTAAGTGGCGGTGTGACGACAATTATTAGTTTCAACCCAACTCGTAAAGAAGTTGATCATTTCACTTTAAGGTATAGAATTCCGAAAAATTTTCTGTTCCAATTCGAGAACTATCATGCTAGGTAACATGATCTTCTCAAAAAGGGAGGAGGAGAATGGGCCAGGGAATGGTCCCCGGGATGGTCCACGAATTGTCATGCATAGAAACACTCATAAGAGCGTTGCGAAAAACCGTCTGGAGTTGAACGACAGGAAACGAGAGGAAGAATTTTCTTACTACAAGGAACACTTAACGGATGAATTTTCACTTGATGTGTTTACAAAATACGCCAGTAGAATTCGTCATAAGAAATTTGACGGGGCGTTCAACCTGCTGAATCAGCAGAATGAATCGCCACAAGAGAACCGAGCAGATAACGTGCGCATTCCAGCCATCTCCAGAAAAACGCGCAATATTATTATTTACAAAACACATGTGAAAATAATTTTTAGAAGACGAACTCGGTTTTTTTCTGAAAATCACGAATTGTGCAGAATTTTATCGGAAGAGTTAATAATTGAAAATATTATCAGAAGATTTTTCAAAGTTCGATCAGATTTTAAGAAATGTGATTTTCTCAGAGAAGTTCCATTTCAGAATTTAATTTCTAATTTAAAGATTCAAATTTTCACATTATTAGGAAATTTGGAGAAAAGCATAACTTTCTTGAAGATGTACTTTAGACTTTAGGGACATTCAATGAATGATTAGTTTTAAAGGAAATAATGTAGTTGAATATTTTAGAATGTCTCGAGGATTCAGAGAGAAGTATACTGATAATAATGAATTTAATAATTTTGCAAAATCTGAAAATATTGTAAGGAAAATTATGTCAGATAAGAAAATTTCCAATGATAGAAATTTTCTTCCCTAGCGGGGAGGAATGTTATGCCCCAGAATAGGGTCAATAAATTAAGTAATAATTTATTTACAACAGTGAAGAAGTTGAACAATGAATTGAGTTCAACTTGCTTCATTCATTATTTTACTAATTCAGCGTTCATGTGCAACACTGCTGACCAGTGTCATAATATGACCGGCTTAATTATTATATAAACTGAACTCACGAGGATTCGGGAGTTCAGTCGTCAACGTAAATCAAGCATAATACTTGTTTTGTATCATCTTTGTAAATTCCTCATATTTATCCCTTCAGGATAACTATGAGTTAGTTTGAATAAATAAATACTCTCATTCTACTGAGTAATATACCGGATTCCAGTATCTACCCACTGTAGGGAGATTTATCTCCAATTAGCAGAACCCAGGGATTATCCCTAATACTCCGCTCCAGCCTTCGTCAAGACTGATGTTGATGATGTATCCGGTAGCTCCTCCTGAGTCCAAAATTTCTTCAGGAATTCCAAGAGTTGTTGGTTTGCTGTTTCGTTACTTTCAATGATGAATTCGGAGCATAGCCAGTGCCGCAGACTGGCCCCGGAATAGTTCAGTCGAAAATGGTTTGCTGGGCTATCAGATTCATCTCAGTGAACCTGATGATTCTCTCTCCGATGGTTCTCCCGTAGACGTCAGCTCCGACGGTGATATCGATGGCCCCAGGTTTTAAAAAGTGAGGATCTGCCAGTTGAAGTTCTCGTAGTTGATGAGGAATCGTTGATTCGCAAGTGAATGGCGGTATGTTCGCAGTCAGTTTGCTCAAGATGTGGGCGTTAATGTTGATTTGAACAACGGATTCGTACCTCGGTTGTAAGGCGAGAACGACTACACCACGCGTACTCCCCGATGAGGTTTCTCCGATGCCGACGATGAAAATTGATGATGACCTCCACTCCAGATGAAATTGATTGACCAAGCGCTCAGAGACTAGTGTTATCTCTGAGACCTAGTCGATAAGGATCCCTGTTGGCCTTGACTTTCCATGACGAATGAGGGCGAACACCCTCGCCGTCGGCAAGATCACCAGTTGAGTTGCATTCTGACGAGGTCGTTGAACTTCCAAAACGTTGATGGTGTCCACCGGATTCATCTGGCACGGTTCTGATTGATGATTGACCTGGTACTCCTCTGATTGACGATGATCTCCAACTTACGTGGGTTTTATATGAGGTTGATGTCCCACCTGGTACTTTTCTGATTATCCAGTATCTAGAATCTGATTGTGCGAGGTCGTTGGTCTTGGTACGATGATGGACCGGATGACTTGTTGACAGGTTCCTGGTTAATTAATGTCTGTTCCTTGATGATGGTCCGGTTGTTACCTGTCAGGTTGGTATTCTCTGAGGTCTGAGAGAGTCGCAAATTCTCTTAGTCGACGTTCAACCCGATGAAGATTTCCCTGATGATGATGATGCTGAGGGGAGAAATACAGAGAATGAGGCCGTATCAATTGCCAAGATTTGATTGTAGAATAATAAAATGATACTTGATCTCTCCTGTGGTGTTCCTGGAATCTCCTCTCTCGGTTGGGCGCTACCGAGATGCTGGCCATGTGTGCCATTTCGTCCTTTAAGCTCTTGATGATTGTCTCGGGCCCCTCTGTCTCGATTCCGTCTGCCCAAGATGATATTGGTCCCGCTTCGCTCCTTGCCATGATGAATTTCCTTTCTTATCGACCGTAGATGTATCCGCCGATAATTTATCGACTGGAGTGTCGAGCCCGCCGATGAGTTCCCGACTGCATCGTTGAGGTGAAGGCGCAGCGCTCACTTTACGGCTGCGGATGGGTGGGGATGGACAAATCCGATGAATGTCGATGTGCGACGACCATTGACGAAGTGCCACCAGATGGGACTCCGGCTTTGACGTCCTGATGTTCTTCGTGTTGAGTGTCCTCGGTTGGCGATGTAAACAAAGGCAATGGAATTTATTGCCTCTGTAAATCCGTTGATTGTCCAACCTCTACGTGGTTTCCCTTGATATAGTTTTGTGAACCCCGAAAAGCCTCGCTCCTCACCGTGTCGGTTTTTCACCCGCGATGATTTTCCACTGCACTTTGTCCACGATAATTGTCCACTGCACTATCACTCCACTATCCGACTCGAAGGATCAATGTTAAAAATCTTGTGTGATTTTGATGAATAATTCAGGGAGAGAAAAATATTAACTTTATTATCACAGAAGAAGGCACTAAACACATCATCAAAATCAATCAGATACTTCACGATTCCCTCCTAGTATTGTTCACACAATCGATCAACGGATTAATAGGAAACGTTGCAAAAAAACGGTCAAATCATTGTTATCCATCAATGTTAGTTATCCAACTAACATTCGCCAGATATGCCACACGTAATAGACCACAGCATCAATTTACAAAATCAGTACAAAACTTGGAAATTAATCCGATACGTCATGCGCCTCAGCCAAGCGTATTCTTCATCCAAAAAGTAGTAATAAAAAAATGGGATGAAACTGCCGTGGGATGAATTTGTTTTGGGATGAAATTGTTTGGGATGAATTGTCATGGGATGAATTTGTGGGATGAATTAACCGGATACCCAGATTTTGAACACCCCTTTTAGTGCAATACACTTTTCCCAACGTTCCTGCCATTTCTTTAACCCCTCCAAAATATGATTCGCCTAAATTTAAAAAATTGGCTGTTCTCTCGATGATAGCCTCATTGTTCGAGCTGAATCTTCTTCCCGCAAGTCATTTCTTCAGGTTGGGAAACAGGAAAAAGTCACAAGGAGCTAGGTGGGGTGAGTACAGTGAGTGCGGCAGCAATTCGTAGCGTAACTCATGCAATTTGGTCGCGGTAATTCCAGCTGAGTGAGCTAGCGCGTTAGCATGGTGAAAAAGCGGTTTTTTCTTCCCCAAATTGAGCCGCGTCTCCTTCAATTTTGCATCAAATCTATCCAATAGTACACTGTAGTATTACCCCGTGTGCGTGCTTCCTTCCTCCAAAATCTCAATGAGGATTATCCCGTTCGCATCCCAAAAATCGATGCTATGACCTTTTCAGCCAATGGGGCCATTTTCTCCTTCTTCAGAGCAGATTCGCATAGGAAAGTCGACTGTTTTGACTGTTATTTAATCTCGGGCGTATAGTAATGAATCCACGTTTCCTCAGCGGTGACGGGTCGACGCAAAAACTCCCGCGGATATCGCTTGAAGAGGTCCAAATACTGCTTTGAACCTGAAATCCGTATTGGCGTGTTGTCCATCATGAGCAAGCGCGGCACCCATCGGGCTGACAATTTTTCACCCCTAATTTATCGTATAAAACATTAATTGCCGTTCCGTACGACATCCGTACGACCTCGGCTACTTCACACACTTTCGTACGGCGATCGACGAGAATAATGTCGTGGACCTTTTCAACGATTTCTTCAGTAAATACATCTGCCGGCGGTCAGGGCGCTCCTCATAAAAAACAGAGGTACGGCCACGTTTGAATTCGTTGAACCAATATCTGACTGTTGTCATAGATGGTGAAGAGTCCCGGTAGACAGGACCTAACTTTGCGTTTATTTCTTTGCACGTTTTCCCATCCAAAAATCGGAAGCGATTCACACATCGATATTGCTCTTTTTCCATTGTTTCGGAAAACAGTGACTTCCAAAACAAAAGTAATCTAGCAATCAGCCTCAAATTTTGTGTGATGTCGTTTCAACTATGTAAGTATATGATGGTATTACGGACTTGTCCCAGTAACGTCATATATCGTCAAACGCGGGTACTTTTCGTCCATTTCGTAGAATGTGTGTACACGATTCGAACATGTTCAATTCTACTGAAGTTGCTAGACCCAATAAACTGCGATTCTAGCCTCGCTTCGCTCGGCCAGATCGTGATTTTCGGGCTCACAACATAAAAAGGTTCTCACCAGACAGCTCTCGTCAGTTGTCTGGGTTGTCAATTCATATTCATCACGAAATACTTTGTTAATCTAATACTGAAATCTACTAGTCTCTCGGTCTTCAACGTCTTTGTTTCGCACATTTTTTAGTGGTATTCTTAGACTATTTGAATGAATTAAATAGTCCAGGACTATTTCAATGGTGTCCGCAATTGAATCCGCAACCTGTGGCTGCGTATGCAGACACCTTACCCACTCGGCTATACACCCGACGCAATTTCCATTTTGACAAAACATGAAACACATTTTTATAGTTGTTTTGTATTCCAGTTGGGGGTCGTTTACTTGGAGCAGGGAAAAGCGTCACAAGCACTTGCATATCTCGACAAAGCACTTGAGTTTGATCCTGAGCATGAGCAGGCATTATTAAATTCCGCCATACTTTTACAAGAACTGGGACGTGAAGAGCTTCGCAAAGTGGCAAGAGAGAGACTCCTGAAGCTACTCAGAAAGGTAAGAGAAGAGTAATTTAATCTCTACTAAAATTTACTCCATGCATGATTTAATGAATTTGAACGTCTGATGAAAAATAGGACTCTAATAATGAACGTTTGCATTTCAACCTGGGAATGTTGGCTATGGACGACCATGATACTGCGAGTGCTGAGAGGTGGTTCAGGAATGCTGTTGCGTTGAAGGAGGATTTCAGATCTGCACTGTTCAATCTGGCCCTTTTACTCGCTGATGCGCAGAGACCGTTGGAGGCTGCTCCATTCTTGAATCAACTCGTTAGATTCCATCCAGATCACATCAAAGGACTGATACTATTAGGCGATATTTATATTAATAATATTAAGGATTTTAATGCTGCTGAAAACGTAAGAATACATTAATCATTATTTTGTTTCAATTAAAAGTAAGAAGAGGTTAAGGGAAAATTATGAGATTACTTTATTCGTAAAAAAATTTTGGATTACGAAATAGTATTTTCGTCATTGTGGCAAAGGAAATTTTTCTGTCAAATACGTAGTAGCTAGATGTTCGCCAAAAAAAATGGTTTCGACACAGAGACGAAACATATTTTTTTTTCTGACGTTCGTGAGCGGCTTTTTGGCAGCCGCAGTCTACGTGAAACGAGGCTTCACAAACCGAGTGACAAAAAAGATCTTTTTAAATTTTCATCATTAAAAAATCAAAATTTATTCCTAAAATAGTGATTTAGGAAAGAATCATTTTGAATTCAGCAAGTTATTAACATTACTGAAGCCATCAATGTTAGTATCGAAGTCATGATTTCTTACAAATTTTGTCAGCTACACTGGGAAATCAAATTACTTTTGCCAAGGAATCATTTTCTTGGGAGAAGAATTTATTTTTTTAGGAGCTTATTTCTCTAGGCCAGTCATTACCCGGTGGTCCATGTCCATCTCTAAATATTACAATTATTTTGAATAATGAGATGATTATGCTACATATGACCTTGAATGAACACGCTTCATTATTTTTCAATTTTTTCAAATTCGAGGTTTCCTAACGTATAATAATTTGAAATAATTTTAAAGGTTAATAATTGTCAATGGAGTTCATTCCGGGTCATATGTAATATAATCATTCCATAATTGAACATAATTGTAATATTTAGAGATGGACTTGGACTCCTTGACAATGACTGGCCTGGAGAAATACGCCCCGCAAAAAATAAATTCTTCTCCCAAGAAAATGATTCCTTGGTAAAAGTGATTTTTTTTCTCAGTGTACAAAGTACATCACTTCCGAAATTTTTCCCTAAATCACAGATATTTGGTCAGGTTCAGAGGGACATGAATTTTTCGTTTCCGATACCCCGAAACAGTGGAGGGAAGAGGGGCTCAGACAGAATGAAGTAACAACAAACATTAATTTTCGTATTATCTGCTTAAAAAGTTAATTTTTCAAGGCAGATCATCGGGCATAAAGGGTTGTTTCCCGCATCAATTATCTCAAGTTCACGGATCATACGTAATGGCGATATCGCCATAAACGCATTACCAAAGTAGGGAACCCACGAGGCAATCATTCAATTGCTTTTCGATTTTTTTTACCGATGCGACCATTGCGTTTGACCCATGTTGCGTATACGAGTCGAACGTATCCGCTCAGCCACTCACCGATTCGAGAATAGAGTTCGTGGTTCCATACGTACGTGCGGTGGCTGTGCTTTACAAGTACCACTGTACTGGTACGCTGTACGGTTTCTGTGCTGCTTTCGTAACGTTTCCATTTTCACTCCAGCTGTACACACTTCTGGTCCCATATGCACATCGAACCGGTATATCGTACCAGTAGGAGCTAAATATAAATGAATAAATAAATCGACAATCAATTATGAAACAATAAAGATAATCTTAGATCGAACTGGTCATTTTCTCCCATATCGGTTAAAATTCTCAAAAAGTTACTAAGAGCAAATATCTAAATCAAATGAGGGAATAAAATCGATGGAGCGCAGTGGGCCCAATCATACATGATGATTAGTAAACATAAGCGAAAAAACAGGTGACACACGTTAATATTAATTATTGTTCGTTAATTAACGATCCACAAGGCAGGTATCGTCGAAAAATTCGATTTTGATAACTTAGAATATTCTACGTATAATGGGCTCGAATCTACGACCGTACGCATGCTAATCCTGCGACCTAAGCACTAGACTAACGCACGCTTCTGGAAATGAAAAGTTCGTGTCGTTCATATGAATTATGAATCAATCTAAAATTATGATATTAATTGATTGAGTAATATTTGTTGATGATAGTGACTATTCGACTATTGATTATTGATGATCATTAATTTTTATGAATTTTATCGGTATTATTCTTCCCAATAATGTTTTAGTTGCCAAAGGTAAAGAATTAACGATTTTGATTACACAGCTGATAATAATAGTAGTAACAAAAACAATCACAATAATGATAAATTTAACAAATTCCACAATGGTCAAAACTGAGGGTCACAAGGGTCAGGCATAATTGTCTAAAATACAAATCAAAACGAAAGGTCACGAGGTTTGGGCATGAGGGTCAGAATTAAGAGCAGAAATATGGTTCAAGAATAAAGGTCAGAAACAAGCATGAAAGCTAAGGGTCACGAGGGTCGAGTGTGACAGAAAAAAATGAGGGTCAGATGTGAGGAAAAGAAACTAGAGTCCGAAGTATGAGACTTGGAAATGAAAGTCAGAGCTAAAGATCACAAAACTGGGGGTCAACACTAGGGGGTCTCAAGGGTCAGATGTCAGGATCCGAAATGAGAGTCAAAAATGGGGTTCAGCAATAAGGGTTAGTAATAAGGGTCAGTCCTAGGGGAAAATCTTCAAAGGTAATAATGAAGAAATGAAGTTAAAAGGTCAGAATTAAATAGGGGTCATGAGGGTAAGAATTAAATACGAGCCACGAGCGTGAGAGTGAGAAATAAGGATCAGAAATAAAAGACAAAAATGACGGTAAATCTGACCCTCGTGACCCTTAATTGTCATACTTAGTGTTGTGATCTTTCTTCGATCCCGTTTTGACCCTTTTTTTAGATCTTTATATTGTTGCGTATTTGTTCTCTTCTCCCTCTCAACCACTTTCGTGTTCGATCGTCGCTTTGGATCCCGTTATTTTGTTATCTTTGTTTTAGTTCACGGACGTGTCTTGTCACTTTTATATCTTTTTGAAGTGAAACTTCTTTACGCGCGTCGTGGATTTTCGACGACCGGAGTAAAACCGACTCAAGACCGTCACGAAAAAACGCCATAGCGAGGTGGAGGTAACCAGACCCCTGGGGACCCCTACCACCGCTCACCGTTCACTGTCGCTCTCTCACCGTACCCGCTTACTGAGGTGAGGGAGCCACTGACGAACGTTCTCTCTCTCTCTTCTCTCTTTTCCTCTCTCTCTCAGACCCTAGCCAACGACGCCACGCCAAGCATCAGCTGCTTGGTTAGTGTACTGCGCCGTGAGTGTAATACAACGGGTGAAATACGTAACTGATTGTGGTTTATTCGATTTGGAACAGAATTTTAGTGTCAAAAATAAGTCGTGACGAGACAGAAGTGATAAACACATCCGTGGCACAAGAGGAAATATCCCCTGCAAATCACCAAAGAAGAGGAGAGTCTGATTCACACAGTGATGACATTAACATATGGTAAATATAACCAAGAAGAGTTGATAAATATCTCACAAAATAGTATTGTTGTTGTAATAGGATAATAGGATTGTTTAACATATTGGCGAGATTATACTAACAGTGAAATATGATGTAGGGATGTCGTTCCTACAACCGAAGCGTGTGCAAACAAGCGTCGAGGGGGAAAGTGGGCAGAGGCCAGCAGGCAGTACAGACAGGGGAAAAATGAATCAAAGCCTCCCAAACCTCCAAAACGGCTAAAACGGCTGCAGGACGTAGTAAAGCATACGGAGAGCGTCAAAAACTTCTGCGATCTGCTGCAGCTGAAGCTATAACACCTGCTCCAATTCCATCAAAAAAACATAAAATCATTCTCCGTCTTCTACGTGTACTTCGAATTTATCGAGTCCGAATGATGGTCCAGAATACGTCCAACATGCAGCACAAATTCATTACCAACATTCCCTACCAATACAGCACAATATTCACCAAAATTCAATAAGGCAGCAGTAAAATAGAAATTTGCAAAAAAAACAAATGCCTCCCAAATTGTAAGTTGATATGCCATGATTGCATTGTTCCAATATATTAATTAACATTGAATTAAATTAAAAAATTTACATGTGATATGTATTCATTTTTCCAGAATTTTGATGAGATACAAGAGGCTCCTGTCCAAGGAGCAATAACTACACAACCAAATTATGATGATGCGAATAATGCCAATGTTGTAGGTATCAATTTCGAAAAAAATTGCATTATACATGAAAAAATTGATTTCAAATGAGTTTTCTAGTAAATTATACTTTCTGTTAGCAGGATGTACATGATAACCGTGAACTCCCAAACAGAGAATCACAAAGTGATCTTGATTCCGATATGGATACTGAAGAACACTCCGATGGGCCACCGATAGAATTTGATGATGACTTTGTGCCTCCCTATAGTGGATATATGAATCACAAATTTGCACATAAACAATTTCAAAAAATGTTTGTGGAAAATCGGCTATGCTTGTAGCGTTTGCGATCGGCTTTGGTTCGAAAAGGATTTAAAAAAAGCGACATCCACTGAAGAAACGATGCTTAAAAAAATAACGGTATGTTTAAAGCATAATGTGGATATTATCATAATTTCCTTAATATCGTTTTTCTCATCAATCTTTAAAAGTAATGCTTAACATATATTCCAGGCTCTTACGAACATTGCTGATGCAAAACTATGTACTACATGTAAAAGGAGTATGCAAAAAGAGAAAATTCCAACACTATCGACCTTCAATGGCTTCAAATATCCGAAAAAAACAGCATATTTGCCTCAACTCAATATCATCGCCGAAAGATTAATTTCGCCTAGACTACCATTCATGCAAATACGGAGGATAAGACATGTCAACGGTCAGTTCTGCATAACAGACCAGATCATCAATGTTCCTGTCTCGGTGGATAATATGGTGAGCGTTTTGCCGAAAAATGTGGATGACGATTTTTGCATCAACGTACACATTAAAAAAAAATTAATCCACAAGTCGAGTCATTTGCAAGGATTCGTAAAGAAAAATGAAATTAAATCTTGTTTACGGTATCTAGTTAATCAACCAATGTATAAATTTTATGATATAACCATCAACAACTCTTTTCTCGCGAATATTGAGCAAGATACTCAAATAGACTACACGGCTGTACAAGAATCTAGCAATACAACGGTTAACAATGATGATGCTGTCTCTCCTCAAATGTTAGATCATAGGAATGCACGTCCGGTGGTTAATATTAACGAATTGAGCGAACATATTCCACTCGAAGAAAGTCTTGTCGCGCAGCAGCAAACTTTGCTTTGGAACGAAGACAAATTCTTATAAATCGCACCGGGTGAAAACAACGTACCGAAAAGCTTGTTATTCGATAAACACGCAGAAGAACTTTCGTTCCCCTCGATCTACCTCGGACAATTTAGAGATTTTAAGCCAGATGTTAGTGTTACGCCTTTTATGATTGCCACGAGTGAATTACGGCGTTCTGATAGGAGAGGAGTTACGCCTAATAAACTTCTTTACGTTGCGGCAAAAATTATGCGTTTGAGGGTCAGCGAGTCTCTGAAGATTACTTTCAAACACATTGGCACAAATACAAATATAAGTAAAGAAACTATTATGTCACCGGACTACATTAACAACTGTTCAGATAAGAACTTAGCTTTTTTAAAACCGATTCCAAATTCAGCTGCATATTGGTCTGAGCGCAAGCGAAATCTATTTGCAATGATGCGTCAGTTAGGGAAACCTACAATGTTTTTAACAATGAGTGCCAATGAAATCGGTTGGAAAAAATTGTTACAGACTTTGCATTATTTGAAAGAATGCGTAAAATTGACAGAAGAGCAAATAGAAAATTTAAATTACTTTGAAATAACAACTTAAATTAATGAAGATGGAGTTAGGTGCGCACTTCATTTTAATAAATTAATTAATGTTATCTTTTCAATTTTACAATCGAAAAAATGTAGTCCATTTGGAAAATATGGAGTCATTAATTTCTTAAAGCGCATCGAATTTCAGCACCGAGGTAGTCCACATGTTCATTCACTTATATGGTTAGACAATGCTCCGAAAAATCCACTAGGCGCAGATTACGAGGCTACTGTATCCCTCATAGATACTTTAATCTCAGTCTCTTCAGCTGAAGCTTCCAAAAATATTAAACTTCAAACTCACAAACATATATTTACTTGCTACATAAATAACCGTCCGAATCAGTCTCCCACTTGCCGCTTTGATGCGCCTTTTATGCCTATGCGTAAAACTGTCATTCTCACACCATTGGAAAAAGGTCATCCACAGATTCAAGAGCTAAGGTATCGTTATAAATTAATGAGGAAAAATCTAGAAGACATTAATTATGATAGCATTGATCATTTTTACGACTGCAACGAGATTACTTCAGATGAAGAATACATCAACATTATACGAGCCGGCATAATGAGACCACGAGTATTTGTTAAACGAATTCCTTCCGAAAAATGGAATAATTTCTTCAATCCTTTCTTGTTGAATGTATTAGGGTCTAACATGGACTTTCAATATGTTATTGAAGAGTATTCGTGCGCACAATACGTTGTGGAATACGTCAACAAAACTAATAGGGGCATCAGCAATTTGCAGCGACAAATCATAGAGGTTATTGACGAACATCCTGACTTTAACATTGTTGAGGCACTCAGAAAACTTAGTGTTAACGTGCTCAATAGTGTTGAAATGACAAGTCAAGAGGCCGCTTGGTTTTTATTGCGCTTGCCAATGTCTAAAACATCAGTGGCAGTCGTTTACATACCAACACTCTGGCCACAAGAGCGTGAACGAATTAGGAAAACAAATAAAGAACTGGAAGAACTTGGTTACGATTGCACTGATATTTGGAAACAAAATTGGTTTAACAAATATGAAAAGAGGCCGGAAGAACTCGAAGACGTAACGTTAGCACAATTCGTTTTCAAATATAATGTAGGCCCCAAAGGAAAAATAGCTGAAAGGAAAATACCACGAATAATTAGGTATAGGAATTACGACATGGGAAAAGACTTGGCAGACTATAAGAGGGAGATGGTTACATTACACCTCAAGTTTAGAGTTGAAGAAACTGATGTTTTGGCAGACATGAAATTTCTACAATATTCGAAGACAATGAGGCATTGATAATGGAACGTAGGAACGAATTTGAGTCAGATTTAGACATTGCTAAAACTATGGAAATATGCGCTCAGTTATGTCGTGAAGAACTTCTTGATGATGACAACCGAAATCAAGTGAATGTCCATCAAGAGCCTGATCCATATGAACAACTTCTAAATGATCCCCATTCAGTTGCTAAACTTGATTTGCGGCAAGCATTATTAAATAAACTTGGTGCAATCGCAAGAAAAAAAGATAACATTATGGAAAATGACAAGTTTAATGATTTAATGAGATTAACAAACGAGAAGCAATTCGAATTGTTACAACACTGCAAATATTTAAATCAAACAGAAAACGCATTATCCCTACACTTATTTTTAACCGGGCCAGCTGGATGTGGAAAAACATTCACCATCAAATTGATAATGGAGATTTTCAGCCGATTTTCCAATACTGATGGATATTTAAACGCTTATATTGCTTGCGCATCAACAGGAAAGGCAGCGGTAACTATTGGGGGCACAACAGTTCATACGGCTTTCAAAATATCACCAGTGAATCCAATTCCACTATCAAATGAACTGAAAGGTTTATATAGAACAATTTTCAAATACGTGAAAGTAATAGTTATCGATGAAGTGAGTATGATTGGCGCTGAGATGTTGGAACGAATAGATTTAAGACTGAGAGAGATAACAGGTCATCATGAATCCTTATTCGGTGGTATGAATATGATCTTCATTGGAGATTTGAGACAATTGCCACCAGTGAGAGCAGCGCCTATTTATAAGCAAAAAATACAAAGAATAGGTGGTAATCAGTTATGGAGGAGTATTTAATTTTATGAACTGACAGAGGTAATGAGACAAGAAAATGAATGTTTCTCATCAACCTTAACGAAAATTGGTAACGGGGAAATTTTGAATACGCAACAACTGGAACTCATTGAATCAAGGTTTGTTACGAATGAGGATGCCCATAATCGTTGTCCCAACGGAGTTAGACTATACTTTGATAATCATTCTGCCGATGCTTACAACCTTTCTGTATTGAACTAATGTGAGAATAAAAAAGATTCGATTGCTGATGACGAGATACTCGGTTGTGGTTATGATTTAGAAAAAGAACGAGCTGCGAGACTCAAACTTCATCAACTGTCATCAATTGATACTGGTGGCCTGCCATACCAGATCGTTTTTGTTTTGAACAAATCATATTTAATCACGACGAATATCGATGTAACAGACGGATTAGCGAATGGAGCAGTCGGAAAATTGGTCTATATTGAGTTAGATGATCAAAGCCACAAAATTATCAGAGTTTGGCTAATTTTTCCAAAAGGTGTGGGAAGACAGACACGTAGTAAAACAGCTCAATATGCTACTCGACTAGGAATAAGTAATGAAGCAATTCCGATAAGTCGTAGGTCAGCAACCTTTCCATTATACAAAACTAAAGCACACAGTAAAATCCAAGCAAAAAGAAACCATTTTCCACTTAAGCCAGCATGCGCAATGACTATTCACAAATCGCAAGGAGGAACATACGATAGTGTTGTGTATACGTATAGCAGAAAACATTCGCAATCCTTAGTTTATGTAGCTTTATCAAGAGTTACAAGTCCTCAAGGTCTCTATATTGTGCCTGCAGAAAATCAGGTGATATTTCATCACGGACGATGAGAAGACACATCAGTAGCTCAATTAAGAAAAGAATTTGAGAGACTTTCTACGGTACGTTTAAAAACTCTCGATCTAGCACTGTTAGAAAAAATTGAAAAAGGAGATATGACGATATTTTCATTCAATTGTCAAAGTATTAACAAACATGCAACAGACTTACGAGGTAATGTTCTAAAAAATTCGGACATATTGATGCGTTCCGAAACTTGGCTTGACGATGACAGACATGTTCATGTTAAAAATTTTGATTACATTGTACAATACAAGAGACCCGGTGTTAGAGCAGGCGGTGTAGGTATATATCAAAATGTTAATAGACTCCAACATTTTGTGGTAAAACATAATTACGTTCATGCCCGTAACCATGAATTCGTTTCTAGTCATACATCCTCCGTTGGGGATTTATGTGCTGCAGAATGCTCTCTGGCTAATGGCAAAAAAATTACTATGGTGTCAATTTATATCTCACCAGGTAAATCGATTACAGATATCAAAGATTTTATCCACCATGTACTTTTGCCATATACAGAGGGTGGTTCAAGGTTATTGAATAAGAATTATCACGAGATTCCGATGATTATTTCGGGAGATTTTAATGTAAATTTCGCGAAGAATGAATCTGTAGAGTTATTGAACTTTTTCATAAACACCCTTAATTTGGATATTGTTAATGATAGGAACATTAGTACGACTAGACACGGGACAAGAATCGATGTAGTTTTTGCACGATTCATTAAGGATTTGAGTGCTAATGTATATATCTCGCACTTTAGTTACCGTAACCCAATTATCACGATATTAGGAAATACTATTCGTGAAAGTGACAATGAAAATGTCACATGATTGGTAAATTGTAATTGTAATTTTTAATTGTAATATTGTTGTTTATGTAATATTAAATAATTGTAAATAAATGAATAATTGTAAATAGTATTGGATAATTGTAAATAAATTGAAAATTTTTGGAACTGTACATAAATCGAACTTCATTCATGTATAAGAAAATATCAGAAAGAGAAAATCTATGCTTCATCGTTGAATTATTTAACCTATAATCTTCAAACTAACCTAAGAGAGAAAAAAAGAGAATGAAATGAAAAGAGAGAGAGGAATACTAGAAGTTTCACTTCCGTCGTGCGTAAGCTTGACACACTCAATTTTATTTATTTATTTCGCCCAAATCTGTTTAATAAACATTGTATTTAATTATATAAGTGTCTTCATTTAACAATATTTTACCATTATTCCTGACATCCACGCGTGAACTTTGTGAACCTTGTGTCTTTCTTTTTCTTCTTCGACTTTCACGTCTTACCCTTCGTTTTGATTCTTACTTCATTTTGTGATTTATGACGATTGCTGACTCATCGGTGACTCTTATTTATAACCCTCACCCTTGTGACCCTTGGTTCTGTGCTTCATCGTTTACTTTTGTCTGAACCCTCCTTTAGGCCCTCACCTAATTTTGTGATTTCTGACCCTCATCTGCAACCTTTATTTAGGACTCCTAATTTGGACTCTCATTTGCGAACCTCCGTTTCGGCTGTTATTTTATTTTATTATCTTTGAACCTTATTTGTGACCCTCACGCCTAACCCTTATGACCCTCAGTTTTGACTGTTAATTCTGACCCTCACACTCGAATCTCGTGAGCCTTAATTGTAATTCTTATTTCTGAACTGTCGTTTAAATTTGTTATTTTCGACCCTCATCTTCGACCCGTACGCCTACCCACTGTAATCCTCGGAAATTATCTTTCTCCCTCTTCTGATGGATGCACTCGTCCTTCATGTTTGGCCCGTTCGATTATTTTTTCTGCATCCCCGTTCATTCATTGTTACAGCTTGCACCCCCAATTGCCTTGAAGGTACTACATACAACTGGTTGGGGCGGAAAATCCGATTTTTGAAAAATCATCTCATTCCATTGTGTCACTCTTGAAGAGTATTTCCGTGAAAATTTCATTCAAAAATTTCCACTACAAATGAAGTTATACCTATTACTAGCTAGCCCGGTCAGTTTGACTAGCAAAACTGTTAGAATACGGAAATATCTTTCTAAGAAAAAGGAGCGCCCAAATCAGTGTAAAAATGATGGAAAAACCATTATCAGTAGATCTACAACAAAATTGATAACAGCGGAGGATATACCTATGCCAAATAAGGAATCAATCAGTTATCAAATCTTGAACTTTTGTGCCGTATTTTCAAATTTTTCTGAATATGTAAAGTGCAAAGTTTGCAAGAGTGAGATCAATTTTCAAAGTGATGCCGCGCTTGGACTTGGATTGAAGATAATGATTCAGTGCGAAAAATGCAGACCCATTTCGATTCCCTCTTCTCCAACTGCTGGAGGTGGATATGAAATAAATCGAAGATTTTGCTTCGCAATGCGTCTTTTAGAGATGAGTTTAAATGGTGCTAAAAAATTCTTCGGTATCATGGAGTTACCACCCCCTACTGCGCGGAACTCCTATGAAATCTTTGTGAAACATTAACCGAACAGCGTCTTCCGTCTGTAATGTATTCTTGATGAAAGCAGTCAAAGAAGAAAGAGAGGCAATGAAAAATGTTGGATATGAAGACGACACACAGCTTACTGTTTCCGGCGATGGGTCATGGAAAAAACGGGGATTGAAATCTTTATTTGGAGTGACAGCTCTCGTTGGATGGTTTACGAGAAAAGCTATCGACGTATTGGTCAAATCTGCATATTGCAAAATGTGTGAACATTGGTCCAAGAAAGAGGGCACAGCTGAATACGATGAATGGAAAACGGAGCGTGAAAAATCATGTTTAGCAAATCACTAAGAGTCCTCTGGGAAGATGGAGGTTGACGGAATCGTCGAAATGTTCAAACAATCAGAGGAACGTTACGATGTAATTTACACCAGTTATGTTGGGGATTGTGACTCTAAAACCTACAAGGCAGTTGTAGATGCTGAACCATATGGTCGTGACGTGCAAATTATAAAAAAAGAATCTGTGAGATCCGTCGAAAAATTCATTTCATTCATTTTCCTTTAAAATTAGTTACGAATATTTATCGAATACAGGAAACTCTCTGTAACCCAAATTTTCTTCTCACAATCAAAAATAACCTTTGTATATTTGATGAAAGTCAGCTGTAGGTAATAAAAATATACTAAGCGTCTTCTACGCATTAGATTTTCCCTAAAAAAAGGTAATGATAACGGAACATATGCCACAGGCCGGCCTGCGTCAAGACCATTTCAAAACAAGTATCCAAATCTAGCTCTTTTCTAGTACAGTAAACAACTCCTACGTAGAAACTTTTGGGAAAACTATCATGAGACAATCTTTGATAATTTTCGGTCAAAGGGCTGCAATCTATAAACCTAAATACGGTTACACCATCGAATAAATGGAACACTTCTATCCCCCACGTGGAGGAAGTCATTAAGTATCACTTATTTTTCTCGAAGAATAGAAAAAATTATCTATTCTTTTTCAGTGATGAAACCAGAGATATTGAATATAACACAATGATAGGGAAATCATTGCATCAGAATGTTTAATATTTGAAATTTCTTTCAATTTAATTCAATAGATACTTTTTAATATTGTAGTCTTCTAAACGATAAGAATAACGAGTTCAACTATAAATTGATGATCATTAAATGAAATACAGGAATGAATAGAAGAGTAATTCGCAATTGAAACTTGATCAATAATCAAGAGAAAACGCCGATTAGATTAAAATGATTAATATTAAATATTAAGATATTATTATTATTCTTTAAATTACAAAATGTTGAATAAAATTTATGGATAAGAATAATTTTAAATATGAGATTGTGAAGGGAAGATATGGGCATTCCTGAAACAAATCTCATTGGTAACAGGGTATAGAAAAGGCTGCCTACGCCCGAAAATATCTCCATCTAGAGAGATGGAGTTGATCTCGAAACAACCCCGAACGGTTCTTCGGCGTCGAGTGAGGCCGGAGGGGCTCCACCGATTTAGAAATTCATTTCTCCCCCCCCTCCCCTAATTGAGATGAAGGAATGAAACCGTTGTCATTTATTCAGAATTCAATTCTCAATCGATTGGCGTTCATTCCATCTCTCCATCTTCATTAGGAGAAGAAAAATTAATTTTTAATTGGGTGCAAATATTGCGGAGCCTCTCAGCGTTTGAAAACTGTATCGTTTTCTTCTGCGCCGTCGTGACTTTCAACGCGAGTTTTCCATTCCTCCGTGGAGGATGGAGGGATGGAACTGGTGTCGGTCGATTGAGTATTTAATCCTCAATCGAATGCCGTTGGTCTCATCTCTCCAACTTAATTGGGAGAGGAAAAATGAATTTTTAATTGAGCGCAAATATTGCGGGGCCACTCGGCGCTTGAAAACTATATCGTTTCTTTGAACGCCGTTGTAACTTTAATCTCACAGCATTCCCAGCCCACCGATTCCTCCGATTCTGCTCACTCTACGCCGTTATCAACACTCTCGGACTCGTGCCCTGCTTTATTCACAGGTACGGCCTCAAAATTAGTTCATGCGCCACCGCTATGAAATTTTGCAGTTGAAGCTTCTCCACAAAGAGGATTGACTAAAGTAGAGGCTCAGATCCGGGGGTTTGGCCGACCCCAGCGGGAGGCTAGTACGACCCCATGGCAGAGAGGGTCGACGCGGTCGATTTCGGTGTCTGGCCGAGTTCGCTATTTCGGAATGAAAAAAGGGAAAAAGAGCAGTTCGACGGAGAATTAAATTCTCCATTAATTAACCCTCTTTAATCCCTTAATCTCAATTAGGAGGGGAGAAGTCAATTTTTAATTCGCGGGCGAATGGTGAAAAGTCAGTGTGCGCCGCGAAAAAATTATTTTTCTTACTGGCCCCTGACTTTCATGGCAGTTTTTATTTTTTTTATTACAGAGATTAAGAGATGAAAGAAGGTTAATTAATGGAGAATTTAATTCTCCGTCGAACTGCCATTTTTTCATCCCTTAATATCAATTAGGAGGGGAGAGGTGAAGTTTTAATTACCGGGAGTCACTGTGCGCCACAAAACAATTATTTTTCTTACTGCGCTGTGATTTCCATGACAGTTTCTTCCATTTTTTACAGAGATTAAGGGATGAAAGAGGGTTAATTGATGGGTAATTTAGTTCTCCGTCAAACAGTCTTTTTTTCATCCCTTAATTTCAATTAGGAGGGGAGAGACAAATTTTTAATTCGCGGGCGAATGGTGAAAAGTTAGTGTGCGCCGAGAAGGAAATTATTTTTCTCACTGGCCCATGACTTTTGTCGTAGTTTGTATTTTTTTGTTACAGAGATTAAGGGATGCAACGGGAATCGTTTGGTGGGGAATTTAATTCTCCATCACACCGTCTGGGTTTCATTCCTTAATATTAATTAGCCAGCAAATGAATCACCTGAAAAATATTAAGAACGTGTTGAGGACGAGGAGTGCATAAATTCCCCTTCGAAACTATCCCTGTGACAGCGGGACTGCTATTACTGCCGAGTTACCGAAATAGCGAACTCGGCCAGACACCGAAATCGACCGCGTCGCCCTCTCTACTATAGGGTTCTACTAGCCTCACGCTGGGGTCGGCCAAACCCCCGGATCTGAGCCTCTGCTTTAGTCTATCCGCTTTGCTTCTCCATAAGCGCTTGCAATCTCCCCTATAATCTCTACTGTCAACGGTACCGGTAACAGCCGGAAAAAAGGGAAGAAGAGAGAGAAAGAGAGAGAAACAGACATTATGTTCGTTGCCAACTTTGACCAACAAATCTAACGCTGAGAGAAAATAAAATCGCGAAATATTACATTATGATGGTTGCTATGGCGGATATTTTTATTTATTATTGATTTATCGAGAAAGCAAAAATATCTGTAGAAAGCTCATAGTCAACTTATATAATGTAACTAAGGACGGATTTCGCGAGAAATTCTCGTGTTACGAGAAAAAAAAAACCATTCGGGGAGTAGTTGTGTCGTGTATATTATACGCAACAGCATCGGCCTATGACGTCACACCGGTAAAACGTCAACTTGGCCGATACGCTGTCGCGTGTCTTGATTGCGTGTTGTGACATTTTCTGGTATTTCTAAAATATCAGGCAATGTGAAAGGTTGCGTGTTGAGACAACAAGTGACAATCGATGTAAATTATTTAATCTCTCGAATATTCAAAATATATTTATGACGGTTATTGCAGTAAACTCCAGATGATGGTCAATAATAAAGGAAATATTTCGTAAACAATATTTTCCTGAGAACTCTTCACCCTTCAGACGTACGCAGTGCAATTTGTGCACACCGTTACCCATTTGTTGTCCGGTGTGTTCGTGCTTGATCTAATTTATTTACTCTATATTTTTGGAGGAGAGGATATTCTTCAGTAAAGAGAAAGATTATTGACGAAAATGATCTCTTCTAAAATGATTTTAGAAGAGAAAAACAAAGGAATTCCATAAATGCGGGTCGTCACCCAGAATAATAACAATAGAAATGAAATAATGCTATCGTTCAATAAGACAAATAAAGGAATAAATCCAAAAGGATTATGATGCAAAGACATTTGTTGAATTGCTATCCGGAGAAACATTGAAGAGGCTCAGTTGTTCATTTATTAATTCCTCAATGGTAAATGTACGATGAGCAGGTCCGTAGACACTGTCTGGGCTTCCCCAATGCCTGTTATTTGTGATACCAGCCACCGTATATTTCTCTCTCACTCGAGCCTCCGGAGAACAATCAGACAAAAAAAGATGAAGAATACAGGACTAAATCCAAATGATAAATGAGTAGAATCATCCCCATTCAATGGCAATTAATTTGTCCCAATATTATCTGTAGTTCAGACGCTCGTAACGCTTACAATAAATTATTGTGTTTCGCTCCGGTAAGGACCGACTCGATGGCCACGCGGTTTTATTAAGATGGAGTCGATAGTCTCCGTTCACAATGAGATTCCTCCTGCCAGAGAAGCTGACAGGAGCTTCAATGAGCCTCCAAAATACTCTTGTACTCACTAATGACCCCGTCGCACCAATGACAATATTTAACATGTGCACACTCACTCTAATCATTCGTGCTGACCCAATATTAAGCCTCGACTCTGTCCCTAGTAGTGTAGTAATGCGGGTTCTGGGCCAACCGTTTTGAGGTCTTGTTGAAGGCGCCAGTAGGGGGGTCAGCTGAAAGGGGGGTCAGCTGAAAGTGGGTCGGTGGGTGGTTGATTAATTGGTGGATCCGCGGTTTTAATTCGCGGTTTAATCCGCGGATTCGCGGTTTAATCCGCGGATTCGCGGTTTAATCCGCGGGTTCGCGGTTTAATTCGCGGATTCGCGGTTTTATCTCGTGGGTTCGCGGTTTTAACTCGCGGGTTCACGGGTTTAGTTCGCGGATTCGCGGTTTCATCTCGCGGTTTTAATTAATTGGGCCTTAATTGGTTGATTAATTGAGGGGGGGGGTGGGGGGTGAAAATGAGTGGGTGAGTGGGTGGTTGACTATTCCGAGATCCGCTGTTTTAATTCGTGGATTCGCGGTTTTAATTCGCGGATTCGCGGATTTAATTCACGGAGGGTTTTGGATGAAAGTGGGTGGGTGGGTGGTTGATCAATTCGCGGATCCGCGGTTTTAACGATGTGGGTGGGGGTGGGGGCACAGAGAAGATGGGGGGAGGGGGCAGACGAGAGAAGATGGGGGGAGAGAGGGGCAGATGAGAGAAGAGGGGGAGGGGGAGGGGGATGCCCTACACTACTAACAACCCACTTGACATTGGCCCCATCAGAACATGTTAGAACCTGCTTCCTCTCAGATTCTTTGAGACAATCCAGAAGCCACTTGACGGATGTCATAAATATTACGCAGGTGTCACTTGAGCGTCAACCAGTGCATGGTCACTCTTTTGAACTTGCCGCATCGAATAATTTTTACCAGATATGTTGAAGGGGAAGAACAGATATGTTGAAGGGGAAGAACATTTCTAATGAACAACACACTTAATATAGGCTCGATACATATATTTCACAATCTTTTTTACATTTTTTCCTGAAAACACACGCACACGCA
>NW_021681706.1:64994-65644 GCF_001412515.2 Diachasma alloeum
CCAGAAACACCCCCCCCCTCACGTCACGTCACGTCACGTGACTCCAGTAATCATCTGGAAAATGTCACTTGCATCATTTAAGTCACGTGATGATTTTTCCAGCCAATGACATGCGTTTTCATCAGATCTTCGATCTATATAGTAAAATGCTCACATTGTTTATCCATCAGTTATTCAGTGCTATCTCACACACACAAAACATCATGGATTCAAAAAAGTGTTTGGAACTTTTAAACATCATTGATGATGCCTATGGTCTCATTAAAAAAAAACGAAAGATCAGAGAAATTCAGAGTTGGATAAAATATATCAAGTATAACATAAAATTAGTGACCAAGTTGTTGAGAAAAAGTGTGAGGCAGGGTGAGAAAAAACGCTTAACTACCACCTTAGCACGATTAAAGGGATTCACAGCACTATTTGAGGACTTGAAAGTGGTTGGTGGGGGGTTAAGTGATAATAAAAATCTAACTCATAGGGTTCGGTGGGAAGAATTGCAAAGTGTGTTCGAAGGACGAATGAGGACTGGTGTAATAGTCAATCTGAAGCATATGGATTTATTAACATTTTTAGATGATGTCAGACGAATGCTTAGTGTTCGATTGAAAAACGCGTTGAAATCACAAACAAGTTTAAAAGTGAATGTGTTA
>NW_021681706.1:72918-73776 GCF_001412515.2 Diachasma alloeum
GGGTGGGGGTGGGGGCACAGAGAAGATGGGGGGAGGGGGCAGATGAGAGAAAATGGGGGGAGAGAGGGGCAGATGAGAGAAGAGGGGGAGGGGGAGCGGGATGCCCTACACTACTAACAACCCACTTGACGTTGGCCCCATCAGAACATGTTAGAACCTGCTTCCTCTCAGATTCTTTGAGACAATCCAGAAGCCACTTGACGGATGTCATAAATATTACGCAGGTGTCACTTGAGCGTCAACCAGTGCATGGTCACTCTTTTGAACTTGCCGCATCGAATAATTTTTACCAGATATGTTGAAGGGGAAGAACAGATATGTTGAAGGGGAAGAACATTTCTAATGAACAACACACTTAATATAGGCTCGATACATATATTTCACAATCTTTTTTACATTTTTTCCTGAAAACACACGCACACGCACACACNCTTGACGGATGTCATGAATATTACGCAGGTGTCACTTGAGCGTCAACCAGTGCATGGCCACTCTTTTGAACCTGCCGCATCGAATAATTTTTACCAGATATGTTGAAGGGGAAGAACAGATATGTTGAAGGGGAAGAACATTTCTAATGAACAACACACTTAATATAGGCTCGATACATATATTTCACAATCTTTTTTACATTTTTTCCTGAAAACACACGCACACGCACACACNTACCAGATATGTTGAAGGGGAAGAACAGATATGTTGAAGGGGAAGAACATTTCTAATGAACAACACAGTTAATATAGGCTCGATACATATATTTCACAATCTTTTTTACATTTTTTCCTGAAAACACAGGCACACGCACACAGACACACTTTGTCTGTTTTTCAGTATTTTTTTTCACTTTTTTTACACAAT
>NW_021681707.1:0-148 GCF_001412515.2 Diachasma alloeum
TTCCTAATTGAGATTAAGGGATGAAAAAACGGCAGTTCGACGGAGAATTGGATTTTTCATCAATTAACCCTCTTTCATCCCTTCATCTTTGTAACAAAAAATTAAAAACTGCCATGAAAGTCAGGGGCCAGTAAGAAAAATAATTGTT
>NW_021681707.1:384-650 GCF_001412515.2 Diachasma alloeum
CTCCCGGTAATTAAAAATTCACTTCTCCCCTCCTAATTTAGATTAAGGCATGAAAAAAGAGAGGTTCGACGCAGAATTAAATTTTTCATTAATGAACCCTCTTTCATCCCTTAATCTTTGTAACAAAAAATTAAAAACTGCCATGAAAGTCAGGGGCCAGTAAGAAAAATAATTTTTTCGCGGCGCACACTGACTTTTCACCATTCGCCCGGTAATTAAAAATTCACCTCTCCCTTCCTAATGGAGATTAAGGGATGAAAAAAGGC
>NW_021681707.1:684-850 GCF_001412515.2 Diachasma alloeum
TAAAAATTCACCTCTCCCTTCCTAATTGAGATTAAGGGATGAAAAACGGGCAGTTCGGCGGAGAATAAAATTTCTCATTAATTAACCCTCTTTCATCCCTTAATCTTTGTAACCAAAAATTAAAAACTGCCATGAAAGTCAGGGGCCAGTAAGAAAAATAATTGTT
>NW_021681707.1:940-1221 GCF_001412515.2 Diachasma alloeum
TCAGGGGCCAGTAAGAAAAATAATTTTTTCGCGGCGCACACTGACTTTTCACCATTCGCCCGGTAATTAAAAATTCACCTCTCCCTTCCTAATGGAGATTAAGGGATGAAAAAAGAGCAGTTCGACGGAGAATTAAATTTTTCATTAATTAACCCTCTTTCATCCCTTAATCTTTGTAACAAAAAATTAAAAACTGCCATGAAAGTCAGGGGACACTAAGAAAAATGTTTTTTTCGCGGCGCACACTGACTTTCCACCATTCGCCCGGTAATTGAAAATTC
>NW_021681708.1:0-238 GCF_001412515.2 Diachasma alloeum
TCTCTCTCTCTGTCTGTCTCTCTCTCTCTGTCTCTCGCTCTCTCTCTCTCTGTCTCCCTCTCTGTCTCTCTCTCTATCTGTCTCACACTCTGTCTCTCCCTCACGCTCTATCTCTCTCTCTCTCTGTCTCTCTCTCTGTCTCTCTCTCTCTTTGTCTCTCTCTCTCTCTCTCTCTCTCTCTCTCTCTCTCTCTCTCTCTCTCTTTCTCTGTCTCTCTCTCTCTCTCTCTCTCTCTCTC
>NW_021681708.1:488-561 GCF_001412515.2 Diachasma alloeum
TCTCTCTGTCTGTCTCTCTCTCTCTGTTTCTCTCTGTCTCTGTCTCTCTCTCTCTCTGTCTCTCTCTCTCTCT
>NW_021681708.1:862-1074 GCF_001412515.2 Diachasma alloeum
TCCCTCTGCCTTTCTCTCTCTGTCTCTCTCTTTCTGTCTCTCTCTCTGTCTCTCTCTCCCTCTCTACCTCTGTCTCTCTCTCTCTCCCTCTCTCTCTCTTTCACTCCCTCCCAACGCTATGTCTCTCTCTCTCTCTCTCTCTCTCTCTCTCTCTCTCTCTCTCTCTCTCTCTCTCTCTCTCTCTCTCTCTCTCTCTCTCTCTCTCTCTCTCT
>NW_021681708.1:1922-2062 GCF_001412515.2 Diachasma alloeum
TCTCTCTCTCTCTCTCTCTCTCTGTCGCTCTCGCTCTGTCTCTATCTCTGTCTGTCTCTCTCTGACTCTCTCTCTCTCTGTCTCTCTCCACCTCTCTGTCTGTCTCCCTGTCTCTCTCTCTCTTTGTCTCTCTCTCTGTC
>NW_021681709.1:0-133 GCF_001412515.2 Diachasma alloeum
CGAGAGTCGAATGAGTGTCCATTCCGAGAGTCCCTAGTCTCGGACTGATTCACCAGGGGGTACTTGCGTGGCTGTTGCGTGGCTAATAGGATTGTCATTTTCTGGAGCTAAAAAGGGGGAAATGATATCTGAA
>NW_021681709.1:318-1009 GCF_001412515.2 Diachasma alloeum
CGAGCTGCCTGTGCCGGTAACTCGGCAGTAGGGCCAGAAGAAGAATATCCATGGATTTTTGGAGTGGGGGACAAGCATATGAGTGGGAATTACGTAGAGTGGGCGTATCCTGGGCAGGGAACACATCTGCTAAAAGCCCTATAGCAGTCACGCTATCACAGGGGCAGGTTCGAAGGGGGGTTTGTGTCCTCCTTGTCCCCAATGTTTACTTTATGTTTTTCCGTTGATTCATTCGCCCGCTAAATAATATTAAGGGATGAGACGAGGACTTTTCGATGGAGAATTAGATTCCCCATCTATCAACCCCCGTTTCATCCCTTAATCTCTGTTATAAAAAAATTAAAACTGCGACGAAAGTCACGGTGCTATGAGAAACCCAATGGTTTCTCGGCGCAGAGTGCCACCCCAATAATTCGCCCGCCAATTAAAAAATCGTCTCTCCCCTCCTAATTAACATTAAGGAATGAAACCAACGCTGTTCGATGGAGAATTAAATTCCCCATCCAGCAACCCCCGTTTGATCCTTTAATCTCTGTAATATAAAAATAAAAACTGCGACGCAATTTACGGCGCTATGAAAAACTTAATGGATAACTCGCCCGCCAATTAAAAAATCGTCTCTCCCCTCCTAATTTACATTATGGAATGAAACTAGTGCTGTTCGATGGAGAATTAAATTCCCCATACAGCA
>NW_021681709.1:1158-1329 GCF_001412515.2 Diachasma alloeum
GCGACGGAATTTACGGCGCTATGAAAAACTTAATGGATAACTCGCCCGCCAATTAAAAAATTGTCTCTCCCCTCCTAATTAATATTAAGGAATAGAACCAACGCTGTTTGATGGAGAATTAAATTCCCCATACACCAACCCCCGTTTCATCCCTTAATCTCTGTAATCAAA
>NW_021681709.1:1586-1705 GCF_001412515.2 Diachasma alloeum
CTAATTAACATTAATGAATGAAACCCATGCTGTTCGATGGAGACTTAAATTCCCCATCCAGCAACCCCCATTTCATCCCTTAACCTCTGTAGAATTAGAATTAGAATTAGAATATGCGC
>NW_021681710.1:0-181 GCF_001412515.2 Diachasma alloeum
AGGAATGAAACCGCTGTCATTCATTGAGAATTTAATTCTCGATCGATCGCCGCCGGTTTCATTCCTTTTTCTCAATTAGGGGGGGGGGGAAGAAATGAATTTTCCAATCGGGGGAGCCCCTCCGGGCTCACTCGACATCGGAAAGCCGTTCGGGGTTTCTCCGCGCTTTTGAAAATTAATT
>NW_021681710.1:315-684 GCF_001412515.2 Diachasma alloeum
GGTTAGTCCGCACTTTTGAAAATTCATTCCTCCGCTCCTACTTGAGTAGGATAGAATAGAATTTCCCGAAGAATCCAAAAAGCTTCATTGTTGTTCGTGCATGAAAAATGGGGATTTTCGGGAAACTCCTTGCGATCGCAAGANCCTTGGAAATTAGAGGCGACAAAGTGGGCCCTTTTCACGTGGACGTACACATATAATTGGACTGAAATTTATAGAAATTTTTAATTTGCAATGACGAAATTCCTTGAAATTTCCGTATTACGGCAACGCTGTAAAAATTCCCAATAAGTGTTCCCGGAATTTCCGCGAAAATATTACTGAAACCTACAGACATCATTCCTGAATTCAAGACATTCCTTTGATTTT
>NW_021681710.1:745-910 GCF_001412515.2 Diachasma alloeum
TATTACTGAAACTTACAGACATCATTCCTGATTTCAAGACATTCCTTTGATTTTCAGGATCATGTCATAAGAAATTTTTTACAAAATGACTTAATTTTAACATTGCTTGCTCATTGCATTTCAGAAATGCAGCTCCCTAAAAAAGACACATCGATTCCTAGGAAC
>NW_021681710.1:979-1600 GCF_001412515.2 Diachasma alloeum
CCATAATGGCAGAGTTAAATTCCCTGATTTTTTTTCACTCTCGATTAATTTTTTAAAGATTCAAATTGATACTTAAGTATCAATTGATTCATTCACATCGTTCCATTCCATCGGGAGATATTGTCGATTGGAGACAATTTTTTATGGTCACTGAAGAAGGCAAACCATTTATTTAAATATCGCAATAATCTGCGAAAAGTCTCATTGGTTAATCTATTATTATTGATTTAATCCCATTATGTGTATGAGATTTGTTGAGATATAATCTCTCACAAATATTGAATATATTTCTCATCAAAATAATTTGAAATTCATTCATTACCTTTGTATCACTGACAAAATATGTAATAAATGTGAATAAGATGAATTGCTCGTANTAAAAATAATTCGAAATTCATTCATTACCTTTGTATCACTGACAAAATCTCTCTATATCTCTCTATATAATAAAAAAATACGTGTGAAAATTCAGGGGACGCTTCTGAAATTCAGGGGACGCTGTAATTCAGGGGACGCTGAAATTCAGGGGACGTTGAAATTCAGAGGACATCCCTACCTTTATATGGGACTCTCTTATATTGGACCCCCTCATATTGAACGCTGCTTATATGAGACCTCTTT
>NW_021681711.1:0-77635 GCF_001412515.2 Diachasma alloeum
AGGTGAATTTTTAATTACCGGGAGTCACTGTGCGCCGCGAATCTATTATGTTTCTCACTGGCTCATAACTTTCATGGCAGTTTTTATTTTTTTGTTACGGAGATTAAGGGATGAAAGAGGGTTAATTGATGGGGAATTTAATTCTCCAGGGGCTTTAACCAAACTTGAACNTATTTTTTTGTTACAGAGATTAAGGGATGAAAGAGGGTTAATTGATGGGGAATTTAATTCTCCGTCGAATTGCCCTTTTTTCATCCCTTAATCTCAATTAGGAGGGGAGAGGTGAATTTTTAATTACCGGGAGTCACTGTGCGCCGCGAATCTATTATGTTTCTCACTGGCTCATAACTTTCATGGCAGTTTTTATTTTTTTGTTACGGAGATTAAGGGATGAAAGAGGGTTAATTGATGGGGAATTTAATTCTCCAGGGGCTTTAACCAAACTTGAACCAATAGTCATAGCTAGGTAAATCCAAGTTTAAAGTTTCTATAAAAATTCAAGCTTAGCTGGCAAAGTTGTACCAATCGTGGTCCAAGCTTGATAGTCTAAGCTTCAACTCTAGAGCTTTGATCAAGCTCGGGGCGATATTAGTGTTCAGCGTAAATCCAAGCTTATTGATATCAAAGAAACTCAAACTCGGATCCCAAGACCTGTAGCAGTGTAGTGACTGATCGATAATTTAGAAAATCTGCATATAGATACGCTATCCTCAGGCAAATTTACTCACTTTTTTTTAATAAGTAAAAATGTTACAGGCGTTATATACATTTTTCCTAGCCTTATTTTGTCCCGGACTATCTTATGCGTTGTAATTTTTATTTCAGCTATCAAATCATCCATTATAATTATCTATTCAAATAGTTATCTAAATAATTATCTATTCACAATCATCTCCTAAAAAAATATACCTGGAACGTTCACATAGAAAATACGAACTATGAATCAACGCGAGCGCACGGAAGTTTATAGTTGTTTGGACATAGCATTAGTAATGTTAGGATCCGGGTTCGAAACTCGTCGGAATAATTATGAAAAAAATAGTTATTTTTGACACTACTGCTACGTTCACCTCGTGTCGAAAAGTGCCTTTTCATTTACTCGTAAACGAAAAGTCTTTTCGTTTACTAGTAAACGAAAAAAGGCACAGTTCGCCACTTGCTGAACGTAACATCACTGTCATAAACTATTGTTCGACACATGTGAGACAGGAATTTTCAGCTCGTGTGATTAGCAGCCCTCGGCTTCGCCTCGGGCCGCCAACTTCTTACTCGTGAAAATTCTGTCTCACTCGTATCGAAATATACTATTTCATCACAAGGTCCACAAAGTATTTTCTGACGAATGTGGCTTTGTAGGCCGAGCCGAAGGCGAGGCCTATAATCACATTCGTCAGAAACTACATTTGGACCGTGTGATGAATGCAATTTTTCGTCAGAAGGCCCATAAACCGCGATCAAAACGAGCGGAACGAGGTTAGAATCGCGGTTTACCGGGTCTTCTCACGAAAATCGGCTTTTTAATCGATAAGCGGATAAGGGATTAATGATTATGAACGATTATTCATTATAAAAATCATGAAATGAAAGTTGATGAATTTTTTTTTAACGTTAATTTTGCTGCAATTGAGCGTCGGCTGCAGAACATAAGCCACTGCGCTTGATTAAAGCTTGAAACATTGCTTCCTTCCTATCTACGAACATTTAGATAATACAGCTTGGAGTGACCAAGATTCAACTAGAGACCGAGTTTGAATAGTATTCGACATTCACGATTGGGAGGACCTTGGGCAGAACTTGACGTTCAAGCTTGCCAAGTGTTACAAGCCAAGGATTAGCCAAGGTTATCCCAAGCTTGAACCAAGTTAGACTATTCTTGGTCCAAGCTTGCTTCAAGCCTACACCAATGGTCAATTCCGACCGGGATAGTGCCATAGGGCTTTTTGGTCGCGTGGCACGTCGCTCCTCGCCTTTGGCTTGGAAGTTTTGGTTAGGTTTAGGTTTTGTCAGAAAAATTAGACTTAGGAAACTAATTTTTGCCATAAAAGTTAGCCTACAAAGTGGTTCAATACTTCAATGTCATATCGTCCCACGTTTAGCTCTCTGGCGGTTTACTTTATATCGAAAATTTTTTACCGTGTAGGTGGACAATGGTGATTCCGAGAAAATTCAATCCATTTAACGATCATTCTGAAGATTTACATGAGTGAAGAAATGATTTTGGAAGGGCAAATGATGTTAGGGACCATGATAGTAGCAACATAAAACCTGTCTACATTTGTTAGTAAAATAATAACTTCAATGTTTTATTTCAGAAGAGCGTTTTTCTCTTTCTGGATGCCTCAATCCTCAAGAGGTGGTTCATGATCATTCAATCCATCTGTTTTATCATAATATCATTACTATTGCATCGAGATATTGTAAGAAAATCAAAGTGCCATCTACAGTAATCATAAGAAAAATGATTATACTTTTTCCATTCGTAAATAATCAGTATCATTAGAATTTCATTTTCCAACAGATCAGTTTTTTTCAAAATTTGTTCCTTATAAATTAATAAAGAATATTCATTTTTAAGGATATCCAAGCAATATTGAATAGTCAGTATCTAAACATGCAGCGCAGAAAACTATTCAGCAGAAAGCCATGTGGCGATTACTTTCTGCGTTATTAGTATTTTCTTCTTTTTATCTCTATCAAAGATAGAGCGCTAAAGCACGCGTTCGGTGTCGTAATAAAAAAAATAGAACATGTTGAGCTCTGTTTCTGTTATAGCTATGACATTCCATCAAATATGACATAACATAGATTTTTTTAATGATTTTTTAAGTCGTATAGAAATGGAAATCATTGACAAAGAACCACTTTGTAATTTTGTTGAAGTTTTTTTTATAAAATGCTTATTTATGCTTATTTATATGCTTATTTTTAATTAATTAGATTGATTGACATAAATTTTATTCATGACTGTGGACTTATAATACAAATTAGTACCCAAAATCTCAAATTTCTAGTCCGAGTGTTACGCGTATTATAGATGTTATGTCCAGAGAAGGATTTTAGCGTCGAATGGACATGTTTTAATTGTCACAATAAAATCAAAGCTAAAATTATTGAATTTTATAATTATTGGACGACGCAAAGTTTTATACTCTTACCTTTTTTTAAAATATAAGGGAAAAAGGGCTTGATTTAGGGATAGGGCTTGAGTTGAGACGAATTTCTAATCAAGACATTTGGAGTTGTAATGGGAATCAAATTTGAATTTAAATATATTTTGTATAACTACTCGGTTTACAAAAACATGAGCATGATTTTACAGAAATCTAGGTAGCTAAAATTCCTATCCCTGGAATGATCTGAAGGATTCAAATTTGGGTTTACAAATTTTGTTACTCACAATTCGGTCTGTTATTTATAAATTATTTGATGTATTTGTAGATCCCTGGGTAAATCCATAATTTCCTCACCAGCAATTAGTCACGCTAAAGGCTATTATGGATACTTTCACGGAAAAACTTTCTTCTACTCGTTGATATTTTAATGAAGTTTTGGCAGTTGAAGTTGAAGATTTTAAAAGTTTGGTTGAGACTGTCCACAACGGGTCACAATAAACGAATTCCTTATTTGCAAGAAAAGTCACCACTCTCGGTTAAAGTAATTTTATTCCTGGATAATTTCAATTGTTCGTAACTTATTATTAATTCAGTACTATCCCGTGTAATCGAAGGAAGGATTGAAAAACCGGACCGATTAAATGAACTATTTCCACCAGAATTGTTACTGCTCCGTCGCTGCTTCAAGACTGTTTAATTTTGATTTTTCTGACATTTTTATATGAATTTTGGGGTCACTTGTCACATGGGCTCCAACGAGTCCATTTTTAATTGGTGGAAAATGTCGTATGACTTTTCCCACTCTTTTGATTTTTATGGGGAAGTAGTTCATTCGGTTTTTGGGGTCTTAATTAATCAGTTTTCAATCGTGTTTTCGCACGCGAATCTTAGTATTGAGTAATTGGGGCATGCTGAGTGTGCCATTTCATCACTTTTGAACTCGATTCTGGTATCTTTGGAATTTTTAATTGACTCCAGGTGATGAAATGCACTCAGTTTAATTTACAATTGTGGATTCGGTTCTTAATTGCCTGAAATTATAAGATAACTTATAATTATAATCTTACATAAAATTTATTCTGGTCTTAAATTCCTAGTATAAAATTTTTCTACATTACATAGACATCACATTAACTGTGGAATGAAGAAATGGGAAAAATGCAGACATCTGGAAAACTATACACGGAAAGGTACGCATATTTTGATTGATCTTGATAGAAGATATGACAAATTTTTTGAAAAAAAAGTAAATAGGTCCAGTACAGGAGATATTAAGGTACTTCCGCAGTAAGTATACTTGGTGAAAATTTCGAAATGGTATAAAGACGCAATATTTGGATCATATGTTGTTGACCACATTAAAAAGATATTCCCAAAATTTCAAGTCCCTGGTCCACCCCATTTTTGAGATATGCATCGCCAAACATTCAATTTTTGTGTTTTTTCCATTTTTGACGATGTATATCTCGAAAATGGGGTGGACAAGGTATTTGAAATTTTGGGAATAGTTTTTGAATGTGCTCAACAACATATGATCCAAATATTGTGTCTTTATACCACTTCGAATTTTTCACCAAGTACACTTACTGCGGAAGTTCCTTAAGCATAATATTTTTATACAAAAAAGTGAATATGTTCAACTCGTGAACAATACACCTCTGTAGCATCATACGACCTACAATCATATCAAATTTCAGCTTCCTATTTTCAATTTTTAGAGACTTATCATGTCCACAACATTTTTACTATAATAGTTCTGCGCCTTAGCAGTGTCCGTCGAATCACTCAACTTGTTCCTTTACGCATCCTCATCAAGGTATTGCAATGCAGGTAGTTATAAGCAGCCACCCCGTGTTGGTTGCTTGAGATTATCAGTATGCTTATCAGCGTTATGTGTATGCGTTAGGTGTATCTATATGTTAGTTAAAAAACAATAGTTTTAAGTGTAATTATTCTTATTTTCAATGGTATATATCTAAATCCCGAAAGTCGATAAAATGATTAAAAGAATATGAAATTGTGAATTGTATCAGAAAATAAGAGATATGAAAAGAATTAGAGTTTAGTTTGAACATTAACTTTTAAAATTAAATACCACACGCGTGTTTAATATAAGTTATTTTTCATAAACACGGTGGCCTCTAGTAGCGAAATACAAATGTTGGTACAGTTATAAACTGACGATTGCCACCTTATCGACTTGCGATTACCACCTTATTGACATGTATTCACCAGTTTATTAATTTGCGATTACTGCCTCATCGACATTTGTCGGACCAACTCAACTTTTTCCGAATCTACTAAATTCAAGCACCTACATCAACACACATTGAATTGCATATCCTATTAGCAGAGAGTTTTCATTAATAGCAATACTTTTGGAGATATCATTTTTTCAGAATTCGTAAGTTCTTTATGTGTGCTGAAGAAATAATTTTTGTCAAGCGTAAGATGCCAATTTTGTTCTCCATTCTCTTGTCGATCAATATAATATGGAAAAGCAGTAATATTAACAATATGAAATCAAAGCAAATGTCGGGATTGATTCTTGATTGATTCCTAAAGATGTCAATAGGACTTGTTAGAATTCTCATTTCGTTTCATTAATTTGCTTACAAGTGACTTTAGAAGGAATAGAACATGAATAAAATTTATGTTCTCAATAATCCTCATGACTCAAGCCATTGCAATTGGAATTCATATGATCTAATTCATTTTCAGGACTTGAAAACATTTCATTTTACTCAACAGCTGCTCGCTCTGAAAACCTCCATTTATTTTATTAATTTTTTACATGAACATCTCTACGTAAAACGATTAAAAATGTCCCGTGCTGAATATAACACTCTATTCTCGTTACAAATATCGAGTGGAAGGCGCCACAAAATTTTAGTTGTAAATCTACTACTTCATTAAATGCAATTGTATATTATTGCTATTCTCGCATAATAGTAAAAGCCACTCGGCAATTTAAGGGAATCGTTTCACATCCAACTATTTTACTATACGTATTTTATTATACAATTTTATTTCTATTTTTCATTTGAATTTAGGGCTAGGTAATCAAATTCATTTCTGCCAGTAGTTATATTCTCAATTCGATAGCATGGTGTATCGGCAACTTACGCCGTTAAGGGATTTTTAATTTATCACGTTGGATATGACGGCCACTAAATATCTGGCGCTCGTGACCGCAACCCGCACAGCGTTCACAGAACCGCATCCGTGTGACCCATACTAGTACGGTGTCCACACTTTCCCATCGGTGTGATGAGCTTAATCACACCAGTATGCCCCGTTCACTAAAAATTTTCGCAAAGGATGACGTAAGAGAAAATTGTCAAACGGAAAAATTGTCAAATGAGAATGCGAAGGGAGCCCCATCCGGTAGTGACGCCACGGAGTATGATTTTTGGGGTAAAGAAGAGTTTTCAAGTTAAAATTGTATAGATAAATTCAAAATAATATTTAGTTTAAGATAATCAATGAGGGAGATACCTCAAGCACATTGAATTATACGATACCATAGGGGCGAAATGGATATTTTCTGACCTCATTCGATTTCTTAGAGGTAAAATGGGTCTTTTCTGTACTCCTACGATTTAAATGGGGCAAAATGGGTTTTTTGTGAACTCATACGGCTTCTTAGGGGCTAAATGGGTATTTTCTGACCTCATACAATTTCGTGGGGGCAAAATGGGTATTCTGTGAACTTTTACGATTTCATCGGGGTAAAATGGATTGCGTATAGAATTTATATACGATTTTTGCGTATGATATTCGGATATTTTGATACGGATATTTTGAATACAAATTATTTCTATACGATTTCTGCAGGTTTGATCCTATGGAATTCCCTCAGGAAATGTTATACAACCTTTTGCCAGTAATTTGTGAAGCATTCACAAAATATGTGCAAATGGTTCCAATAACCGTACCTCTAAGTTATGCTGCAATACCTCCGAATAAATTGGAACGTAAATATTTGCTATTCCCTCCAGTATTTTTTATACGAGGTATTAGTTCCTATTTGTAGGAAATAAAAAGAAATGATTCCACGGAAAAGCGTGGAAATATGGAGGAACATCTCCGTAGAACCGCCAAAATAATGACACCATTCCCTGGCGGTCCTGTAATCCCGTAGGTTTTTCTATCAAAATTATTCATATAATAATAACAGAATATAATAATTTCGATAATAATTGTCGACTTGGAAAAGAATGAATAATTAATACACAGAAGTATTGTGACCTAGACGAAAATTACGAAACAGATTGATAATGATATTATTAAAAGAAAAGGATAAAAGACTTACCTGTCTGGTAGGATATGTCCCCTAAATCCGTTATTTCCTCAATGAAGCACAGTTGCAATGGATCAGTATACAGTATAGGGATGAAGTTATCACGTCTCTACACGGTGTAGTTTTGAAGATAGCCGTGGTCCAAATCGTGATGATATACATGTGATATCTCATTTATGTATGTAGTGATGAGTTTTATTGAGTTTTATCAACTTTTATTAAGTTCACAGAATAACCATCTTGTAGCTATGGAATCGTAGAAGTACACGAAACACCCATTCTACCGCTATGAAATCGTATGACTTCACGAAAAACCCATTTTACCCCCTGTGACCGTTTTCTAGATTCTATTAGACTAATTCCTGAAAAGAGGATTAGGGCGAGTCAAGAAAAGGGACAAATAAGGGATAATTTAAGAATAATTACCTATATTTTCTCTTTATACAATTCTGATCGCCAAAAGACGTAAATAAGGCCTTTAATGAGATCTAGACAGTGGGGGAGGCCAGGCAACTTTTGTACACGTGCAAAGGGAGTGACTCTAATGCAGGAAAAAAGTGTTGAGGGAATGCAACTAAATATAAAAATNAGTAATTTGTGAAGCATTCACAAAATATGTGCAAATGGTTCCAATAACCGTACCTCTAAGTTATGCTGCAATACCTCCGAATAAATTGGAACGTAAATATTTGCTATTCCCTCCAGTATTTTTTATACGAGGTATTAGTTCCTATTTGTAGGAAATAAAAAGAAATGATTCCACGGAAAAGCGTGGAAATATGGAGGAACATCTCCGTAGAACCGCCAAAATAATGACACCATTCCCTGGCGGTCCTGTAATCCCGTAGGTTTTTCTATCAAAATTATTCATATAATAATAACAGAATATAATAATTTCGATAATAATTGTCGACTTGGAAAAGAATGAATAATTAATACACAGAAGTATTGTGACCTAGACGAAAATTACGAAACAGATTGATAATGATATTATTAAAAGAAAAGGATAAAAGACTTACCTGTCTGGTAGGATATGTCCCCTAAATCCGTTATTTCCTCAATGAAGCACAGTTGCAATGGATCAGTATACAGTATAGGGATGAAGTTATCACGTCTCTACACGGTGTAGTTTTGAAGATAGCCGTGGTCCAAATCGTGATGATATACATGTGATATCTCATTTATGTATGTAGTGATGAGTTTTATTGAGTTTTATCAACTTTTATTAAGTTCACAGAATAACCATCTTGTAGCTATGGAATCGTAGAAGTACACGAAACACCCATTCTACCGCTATGAAATCGTATGACTTCACGAAAAACCCATTTTACCCCCTGTGACCGTTTTCTAGATTCTATTAGACTAATTCCTGAAAAGAGGATTAGGGCGAGTCAAGAAAAGGGACAAATAAGGGATAATTTAAGAATAATTACCTATATTTTCTCTTTATACAATTCTGATCGCCAAAAGACGTAAATAAGGCCTTTAATGAGATCTAGACAGTGGGGGAGGCCAGGCAACTTTTGTACACGTGCAAAGGGAGTGACTCTAATGCAGGAAAAAAGTGTTGAGGGAATGCAACTAAATATAAAAATAATAACTGAAGGGGAAGAACCTAAATAGTGTAGGCTCACCGTTGGGGGGTATGAAGGGTAATATTGTGGGGACAAGAGGGAAAATGAGGGGGGTAACTCGTACTCACGATGGGACTTCACTCTGGCGAACACGTGGAATTCCACCGGCGCCTTGCACTCCTTCAAAATACCAGGGCGTTTCCCTGGAGAGGCTCCTTTCCACCTCGAGGTATCCTGGGCACCAATACTAGAGCTGGGATGAGCTCGATGTATCAAAAGTCCTCTTTTTATCCGCCGAATAACTTCCGGGCGAATTTTACTGCATTCACTATTACTACTTTCGGGGCACGTGGCGACTCACGGGGCAGCTAATGCGCAAGTGACGGTCTTTCCTTTTCCTCCGCGATTCGTGGCGGTTCGTCCGATGTCGAAGTCCTTCCGGTTTTAATTCGGGAGCAGTCGGGGCCGATCAGCACGGGTAAGTGGTGACGATGACCACAATCCAGGGATTTCTCGCAAGGGATTATTGCAGGTGTTGAATATTCGGGGGTCCAGTGTGGGGAATTTCCCAGAGGCGATGGCTTCTCCAATTGAGCGGGTGGGGCCGGAAATGATGTCTTTCTTCGGCTGATGTCTTCGTGATATCCAGGAGCGGGGGTAGAGGGGCAATGAGGGGAAAAGTCTGGGGAAGGGGTATCCAACGGTGGCGGGATTTACCTTTTAGGGCGCAGTGTGTAGTGGGAAAAAATATGTAGAAAAATAATAGAAAATGAATGTCTATGCCTCGTCACACCCCATGAAATCGTAGGAGTACAAGAAAAACCCATTTTGCCCCCATGAAATCGTAGGAGTACAGAAAAGACCCATTTCATCCCTAAGAAATCGAATGAGGTCAGAAAATACCGATTTTAACCCAATCAAATCGTATGAATATGTTATGCCCCAGATTTGGTCAATTGCGTTATTGTTTAACATGTGGTCATACAGCATTGTCAGCGTGACACTTGACAGCGTAACTGGATTATGCTGACCAAGTGATGAAATGTAAACAATCAATGTATTATTAAGAGATGTTTGGGTCTGCACAGAACAGACCTGAATTGGACTCCGACGCGTACAAAAGTCGTAAACTCTTTGTAATCAGTCAGATGACACAGTAATTATAATCATGTAATAAATTCTCATATTTAAATACCGATAAACCATTGGTGGGATTTATCCCTTTAAGCCTAGAACCTACTATAATTATAAGTACCCCCCACGCTGGGTACAACATTTGGTGGCAGCGGTGTTCGGCTACAATAATAAGGTATTTAAATTTTCACGTCGACGTACTGAGTGACGTCCGCATTAAATTCTGGAATCTACGTACGGAGCGACGTAGTATTGAAACCAAGTCTACGTAGGGAACGACGTTGCATTTTTTCGGGTGTCACTGATCAACGGTGCAGTGGTCAGGGAACACGTGTCAGCAAATAGCTGAGCGGCCGATGGACTTCGGATTGCAGGATTTCAGTGGGTCAACTTGAGGATACCATTGATATACCTGGGCTACTCGGAGAAGTAAGCATTCAACGAACTACTTGGAGGAGTAGATATCGCGGCTACTTGGAGGAGTAAGCATTGAACAACCTACTTGGATTAGTAGGCAATATTGCAAGTTTCAGGTGGGTCATTGTCACGTGACTCGGGGATACCTGGGCTACTTGGAGGAATGGATAGTAAATAACGGCAAAGGCAAATGAGTTTTGAGGGTAGATCTGGACACGTAAGTCAAGATTATTTTCCATTACGTATATCAAACTCGCTGGACACAGTGGTGCCAGGAGTCGGAGGGACTTGCGGGAATATTTTGCAAAAAGTTACCTTCAGAGCAAGGCGGAATTTGACAGATCGGGATTGGTCTGGGGAAAATATACTACTAGTAAGGCAGCAACGGATGGCAGATGCACTGAGTGATTTTGGAGTGAATCTGCGGAGACATTATTTATTTAATTCGGACGATAGTTTATCCGACGTAGATATGAATTCACCTCACCGTTTAAGAGACGCCGTCAGTGCTAAGATGGAACGTATGCGGAGAAATTTCGAAAGACGACACGGAGGCAATGACCAAGGCGAGAGTTTGGGAGCTGTGAATGGATTAGCGAACAATGTATCACCTGAAAGATCAACGAAACGTCATGATCAGTTAAGGAGAGACTACGAGGATTTAGTCGCGCGACACATTAGGCTGTTAGAGCAATTCAATGCAACACTAGATGGTTCGGAAGAAATGCGAGAAATCATCAACGAAACGAAGAAATTGGTGCAGCGCGTGCAGCGGAACAAGCCACAGAAGCGAGGGCCAGAGCATCAGAAGCAAGAGCTGAAGCAGCTGAAGCGAGAGCTGAAGCAGCAGAAGAAACAGCGGAACGAGCTGAAAGAGGGCAAGACAGGGCCTGGCTGCGGAATCGGCGACGTACTAATTTTGGTGAGGATGATTACAACATCGACGTTACTTTAAAAATTATCAAGGATTTTGACGGTAACGACCCAACAAAACTGGAGGGGTTTTTGCGAAATTGCAAGTCCCGTGTACGAGAACGAGATCATCCATATGTATTGGAACTGATTTTAACTAATAAATTGACGGATCGTGCTATGCGGGACATGAAATATAAGGAAATTCAAACAATGGAGCAATTGGAGACAGAGTTGCAGGCTCTGTATGGTACGAAAAAATCCATAGATTCGTTACAAATGGAGTTATCCACTTTGAGACAACGAGAAGGAGAATCTGTAAGCTGCTATAGTTCAAGAACTGAGAGTATTACAGCGGAATTGGTGGACGAGTTATCGAAAACCAAGGAGTCACTAGCTGAAAAACGAACGGTAGAGGATGCCATTAGACAACTGGCAAAAGCAAGTTTCGAGACTGGATTGCGTGGACAGCTACAGGTGCTTGTAAGGGCCAGGGCTTTCAAAACACTGCATGAATCAGTCATTGGAGCTATTGATTTAGCTAAAACATCGAATTTGCAATCAGGAAAGCCAAGAATTTTTGATGGGCAGAGGGTAGAGAAAACTTGTTACAGGTGCAACTTGGCTGGTCATTTTTCAAGAGACTGTCCCACTCGCGAGGGTTCCACAAGGCTTCCTCGAGGAGAGGCGATGAGAACATCGGTAATGCCGTTTCGAGCTATTTGCAAATACTCCAAATATTCGGGTCATGAGGCAGTGGATTGTCATAAGCTGAGAAACAAAGTGGGACTGTCAGACGATCAGGCGATTCTTGTTGGAAAGAGAATCAGGCACTGCGAAACCACGTAATTTTGCAGGAATTAATGAGATCTTAAAACTGCCAGTAGGAGCATTCCAGATTTGTTGAGAATTTATTCTTATTAGTGAATTGATTTAGAGAGAGAAATCCAATTTTAATTGTTAAAATTTTGTTATCGTTGATAACAAATTTTTTATTCTAAAAGGGGAGGAATGTTATACCCCAGACTTGGTCAATTGGGTTATTGTTTAATATGTGGACATACAGCATTGTCAGCGTGACACTTGCCAGCGTAACTGGATTATGCTGACCAAGTGATGAAATGTAACCAATCAATGTATTATTTAAGAGACGGTTGGGTCTGCACAGAACAGACCTGAATTGGACTCCGACGCGTACAAAAGTCGTAAACTCTTTGTAATCAGTCAGATGACACAGTAATTATAATCATGTAATAAATCCTCATATATAAATACCGATAAACCATTGGTGGGATTTATCCCTTTAACCCTAGAACATACTATAATTATAAGTACCCCCCACGCTGGGTACAACAAATACAAGAAAAACCCATTTTGCCGCAATGAAATCATAGGTGGTCAGCAAATACCCATTTTACCCCCATGAAATCGTAGGAGTACACGAAAAACCTATTTTGCCCCTATGAAATCGTAGGCGTACAGAAAAGACCCATTTTACCCCGAATAAATCGAATGAGGTCAGAAAATATCCATTTTGCCTCTATGATATCGTATAATTCAATATGCTTGAGGTATCTCCCTAATTGATTATCTCAAACTAAATATTATTTTGAATTTATCTATACAATTCCAACTTGAAAACTCTTCTTTACCCCAAAAACCATACTCCGTGGCGTCACTACCGGATGGCGCCCCTTTCGCATTCTCATTTGACAATTTTTCCGTTTGACAATGTTTCCTTACGTCGTTGATTCTAAATATCGAGGTTCCCAAGGTGAATTCCTGTGAGTTCTTTCATTACTAACAAATTATTGATAAACAATGGAAACCCGACTTTTCCGGCCAGAAAAAGATAATTCCTATAGAACACGCGTGATTTCAAAGAAAGTAAAGTCTTAAACATTTTTCCGTATTTGCAACGGGTTCGTCAATTAAAATTCATAAACAAATGATTTTTTCAGGTATTTTCTGTATTGTTTATACTAGCTTTACGGAGTTCTTCAATAATGGAGATAATTTCGGTATGATTGTCAGCTACTTGCGAAGCTACAAGTAGTCGGAGGCGATCAACTAGGTTATTAAGATCATTCCAATGAACATATTTTGCTCTATTAGGTTTCCAAGCTGTCATGGATGGCTGTCCAGTCGCTTTGTCATTGTTTTTGGGTCGAACCATATTTGCAATATATATATTATATTGTTCGCGTCTCTCATGTCGAATACCACCACGTGATTTATGAATCTTTGGATATATACTGGTTGCAGGTTCAGAATTTTTATAGGCTACAATGTTACTATTGTTGATCACAGTTTCATTTCGGGTTTTTCGGTGCAGAGACATGGCTTTCAATATCATTCGCAGCATCATCAGCAGGCTCTTTACTCAATTTCAACATTTAGTGTTTCTGTTTCATCGATGCTCTTGCGACGAAAATCTGATGTGAAATTTGCCACCGTTCAGGAGATTCGTCCGTGACCAGCGGTATGGTGATATGTTGGTTACTGAACCCAAATGGTTTCATATGTTGCATAGCCTGATTGGAATTTCCACCGAAGGAATGTCTTTCTGGTGCGTGTATGTATGAATTAGATAGGAGTAATTCATTGAAAAATTTCCAACTACGTGAAAAATCATTATGATAACTTTCTTCCATATTTTGGTTTTTATTTTGAACATTTTGCGCTCTCATCCCTTGGCTGATATGTTTGTCGTTATGATGTACCTCTTTGAGAATTTTCCCTGAGGGAAGCTTACAATCAGTATGCACCCTTACGGAGCAAAATTTGTTGCGGCACCTCCATATGATTTTGCCTTCTTTTTCGGGGTGTATACACAAGGAGTGCTCTTGGTGAATAAGCAGCAGACCATTACGTTGGCTATGTATAAATTTGAAAGTCATATTTATTTGTTGCGATACAACTCATGCAGTTGTTGACGTTACACTGAACTTATGGACCAGTCAACATCGATATTTGGGGCTGAGTTTTTTCGTCGAGGGGTGAGGGTTGAGGTCACGCTCTTGGAGACGACTGTGTGGAGCCAAGATTTTGTGGACGAGTTTATGAAAATGAGTTACCGGGAGAACAGTTTCAGAGTTGTCCTTTGGGGTTGAGTTTTTGCGACCGAGTTTTGGGGCCGAGTTTTGAGCGTAAGTTTTCGGGGCCGAGTTTTTGGGGCCGAGTTTTCGGGGCCGAGTTTTGGGGGCGAGATTTGGGGCCGAGTTTATAAAAATGAGTTTCCGGGAGAACAATTTCAGAGTTGTCTTGTGGGATTGAGTTTTTGGGGGTGAGTTTTGGGGCTGATTAATCAGGGCTGAGTTTTTGGGGCCGAGTTTTTGGGGCCGAGTTTTTGGGGCCGAGTTTTTGGGGCCGAGTTTTTGGGGCCGAGTTTTTGGGGCCGAGTTTTTGGGGCCGAGTTTTTGGGGCCGAGTTTTTGGGGCCGAGTTTTTGGGGCCGAGTTTTTGGGGCCGAGTTTTTGGGGCCGAGTTTTTGGGGCCGAGTTTTTGGGGCCGAGTTTTTGGGGCCGAGTTTTTGGGGCCGAGTTTTTGGGGCCGAGTTTTTGGGGCCGAGTTTTTGGGGCCGAGTTTTTGGGGCCGAGTTTTTGGGGCCGAGTTTTTGGGGCCGAGTTTTTGGGGCCGAGTTTTTGGGGCCGAGTTTTTGGGGCCGAGTTTTTGGGGCCGAGTTTTTGGGGCCGAGTTTTTGGGGCCGAGTTTTTGGGGCCGAGTTTTTGGGGCCGAGTTTTTGGGGCCGAGTTTTTGGGGCCGAGTTTTTGGGGCCGAGTTTTTGGGGCCGAGTTTTTGGGGCCGAGTTTTTGGGGCCGAGTTTTTGGGGCCGAGTTTTTGGGGCCGAGTTTTTGGGGCCGAGTTTTTGGGGCCGAGTTTTTGGGGCCGAGTTTTTGGGGCCGAGTTTTTGGGGCCGAGTTTTTGGGGCCGAGTTTTTGGGGCCGAGTTTTTGGGGCCGAGTTTTTGGGGCCGAGTTTTTGGAGCCGAGTTTTTGGGGCCGAGGTTTTGGGGCCAAGTTTTTGGGGCCGAGTTTTTGGAGCCGAGTTTTTGGGGCCGGGTTTTTGGGGGCAAGTTTTTGGGGCCGAGTTTTCGGGGCCGCATTTTCGGGGCCGAGTTTTGGGGCCGAGTTTATGAAAATCAATCGATTCGTAACGGTGTTTGTGAGGAGGCGTCAACAATAGTCAAAATATTTCAATGCGACCTTGTGAGAGGAAACTGGCAATGGGCGATCTGTCAAAATTTTGGAGCTCAAAAACACTTCTAATGGTTGGATCGATGAGGAAAATCTTGGTGGGGGAATCCCGATATCAATTATCAGGCTAATCGTAATTTTACCAGCCAAGTGGATTCTTTGGACAAGACAATATAATGGCCACAGTTTTAGCGCTTCAACTACTCATAGTATCATTCTGTCACTCTATGGATTTTGTAAATACGGATTTCCAACGTAAAATGGATTGCATTATGACTGGACAGCTGAGTGAAAGCTTAGAACACACATTGACTAGAAGACAATAATTCCTCAAAGGCCAGTCATTACACGAGATGAACTAGAATATATGAATCATAGATGTAAATATTATGCAGAGGCAATTAGATGCGTAACAGTATTTTGTGGTGAAAATCGGTTGCGGTGGGTTCAGAAAGTAGATAAATCCATGAACCAATTACTGTTTTTCATGAATCAATCAGTGTCTGAGGAAACCTTCTGGATATGTTGGAATTATCTCAGAAACTCTTTTCGGATCATTGAATGAAATCCAACTCAACTATGAGGAAATATTGAATCGAACGATCAATGATTGTCACAGGCATAAATAGGATTACATCACCTACATGATCAGCTCGATCAATTGAGAAATAAAAATGAAACCTGTGTTGAAGATTTTTTGAAGGCCGTCAAATTCATTAAAGAGTCACAAAAAGAGGGCAAATTCCCATCATTGCTTCATCATCGAATGCTGAATAGCATCTGATATTGAGCGAAACGTTTGGAAATCGAGCTGGATAAGTACATGTATTCTCTGGAAACGATAATTGATCCCATACGTTCTGCAAACGCAGAAGTTATTTATTTTGAATTATTCACTTATACAAAACTGGAAAGTGCTGTCAATAATTTCATTGCAATGAGTCAGGATCAGTCATTGATTCTCCCTCTCTCAATTGAACAATCACGTTCTGATGATTTACTAGAAAAATTGAAGGTGTGACATCCGTCAGAAAATTCATTTAAATTCATTTTCTTACGTCGTCATTCAATTATCTCAGTGATAGAAGCGACTTTTGAAACCCAAATTATCTTCTGTGACCGGGGAAAGTGACCCCCTCGATGTTAGGAATATTTCGGCTGCACACATCTGTGAACTATAAAAATGTTCCCAACGTCGAGTTTCTCCTAGATTAAGGAGATATCAGCTGTGCAATATCAGATGCACTGTAAACATTTGAGTCTAGTCTCGTCTCCTTAGTCATGCACTTTCCACGTGTGACCATAAATTTCAATAAACACTGGACTCTTGAACCGGAAAACTGTTGATAACAAATTCTAAGCGTGGGTCCAAATTTTGTAATTCCCACGACAAATATTTGATATAAAAATAGAGTAACGATTTCGTTTCCCACATGGAGGAAATGACATATACATTGACGAACATGTGACACAAAAATAGTAAAATGCATCATACAACAAAATGATTCTTTTATGAATAATTTTCCATTTCGGATATTAATTAAACTATCACAAAATACAAAAGATGAAACAATATTTTTATGTCATTGAATTACTAAATAATTCAATAATAACAAAATAATAACAAAATTACAATAATAACAAAATAATTAAAGTTTAAACAATATTTTTATGTCATTGAATTATTATTGAATTACTATTAGATTACTATTTTTCTTCAATGAATTATAATTTATCATAAAATTTCATGAAATTTATCTGAATTGTTTCAAAAAAATTAAATAACAAAGATGTTAACGCTAAGTTGAAAATAAGAGATAAAAGAGAATTGTGGAGGGAATATATGGGCATTCCTAAAACAATTTTCATTGGTTGTTGGGGAATAGAAAAGACCGCCTACACCCCAAAAACATCTTCATGTAGAGAGATGGAGTTGATCTCGAAACAAGGAGATTTCAAACCACTGGAGTGGGAAATTTCGGCTAGAGTCATTTGTAATTGGTCCCCGAAATTTCCCTATGCATTCTGAGGACACACCCTCCTAGATAAACTATAAAGACTTGTGCGCGATAGCAGCACGACAGTTACAGTTCCGATTGCATTTTGTAATCATCGCTACAGTAGTAGTAGTAGCTCATATCTGAGAGTTAGTATACTCCAGTTTCTTTTGGACACGGTTCCAATTTTATTATCGACCTATTAAGGCGATATTTTGGGTTTTTCGCGACCTTTAATTTTCATATAGTCTTGGATGACTATTTAATTTCCGTTTTAGTCTTTCGTAACTAAATTATTTTCTGAAATCCCAAGTCTTGTGACATTTTTAATTATTTGATTCATTTAAATAAAGAATTTAATCCAACGTCTTAAATTCAGTGCGGCATTACTTTTAACCACATACAAAATACTTTACGACTGAAAGCAGAGCAGTGAATGTAAGTCGAATGTTGTAGTTATACTTTTCTACTTGTTTTGTTAAAATATAGACTCTATTGAGTCACTTTAAAGTTATTCAAAATTCTTTTCATTTTACTCCAAGTGAACCTTTCCAACCTTTGATTCCAAATACTTTTGGGGTTTAGAAAATTGAAGTAAAAGGGGACCTTTGTAAATGGGTTTTGTGCTTGAATTCTATTCCTTAATTTCGAGACGATCTTTGAATTTAATCTTGTTTCTTTGGTTCAGTATATTGAATTTTAATTTAATAAAGTTGTGTCAAGTAACCCATTCTTGACGTAACAAAGGTAAAGATTGAATTTGATGATGAGAAATTAGATGTAATATTGAAAATCTTACTGTTAAATTCAAAGACATAGGAATTGTACAAAATATATTCATATCCTACAGCACAAGTGTTTGGCTGCAGCCAGGGGTCAGCGTACATTCACCCTCGACGGGACTACCTTCTGCTTAGCCAACGTCATTCTACCCTGGCACGCTCTGAGGACATTGCCGAATGCCTGCCCACTGATGGTCATAAGTATATTTGTAAAATGAAGGACCTATTCTATGATGCTACGTCTCAACCAATTTGTGAGGCTGCAATGTTTATGACTGGTAGACAACTTTCACCTCTTGCTAATTGTAGTATCAAACTGATTTCTACGTTTGCGTCATATTGGAAACAAAATGAAAAGGGCTGGCTTTACTCTGCTAGAATATCTGCTAGAAATCTCAATGTTACACAGATGGTGCAAAAATACGTTCAATTTCTCACACAATATTATGTACAACTAGGTGAGTTTTCACGTGAGTGTAAAAAAGATGAGCAATCATCCGTTACTATATTATTTTTAGCAACAGCACTGGGAATATTTGTTATTTGGTTTATTGCACTATTATTTTTTCTAGTAACAAAAGAAGATGGAACCGGTAGTGTATTCGTTGGGTGGATTAAGGAGATACGTGTATGAGGAATTTTATTGAATAAGGAAATATTTTTTTCGAAAAAAAACTTTTTCTATTTTTATTTTCTCCTTTACAAGTTATTTACAATATCATTGTTTTTAAATCCGTAAGGCAGAGTATCTGTCGTATTTGGCATGAGAATGTGCTTATCATCGTACCAACTCAGAGCTAGTTTTGCTTAATTGTGAACACATTATGTTTGATGGATCTGATCATATTTTTTGCGATATCCGAACATTTTTATGTTGGTCCAAACAGGCTTTATAGTCGTCAAATGTAATACGCTTCAACGTTAATTTTTTCACTCCTTTGGCCCGCGATTTTTCCCGATCGTCACCAGCCACTTTAAAGCTGTACATTTTCGCTCGAAGACCCACGCACGTAGTCATGACTTTACCATGATTCTCGTCTTTCATTAAACCTAATTTCTTCTTATTGCTTAGAAGTCTATTATATAAATTATTTATTGGATAATCCGAAGTGTCGAATTTATGGATATAATTTTTCATAATTTCATAAATCCTCCATTTTAAAATGATAAATAAGACTATCAGTGTCTGTGCAAAATAGTTTTGCTCTATCCTTAAAAGTATTTTTACATAATGATACTGAAAATCGGAAATGTACGTTTTAGAAATGTCTAGAATACTGAAACCTACGTATATTGGATCAGTGAATTTAATTTTTGTACGACTCATATGAATTATTACCAAATTCTTATCAAAGATAAGACTGCTATGAAAGTTGGGTTTCGATATCCAACTCTCAGCACCCCATCGTCCCTCCCAATTTGATACTAGTTTTACATCCAAATGTTTTCTAACGTTCTCCATTATTTTTCCAAAAACCGCATTATTCATTAATTTATAAAAAAAATTTTCAAAGTCATTCTGGGAATTTTTCCGGTAATTGCTATTTAAATCAATATATTTTTTAAATTATAAGCTCTGAGAGAACTTCAAGATTCTATGAATCCTAGTAATTTTCAAGCTCAAACTACAATATTGTTTTAAATTTGTATAATGAATGACGTATTTTTTTTTAGTTTAACGTCGTCAATAATTTTGGTAGCTTTGATTGACCGTTTGGAGGGATTATATGCTCTGGGCACAATGATAAAACATTATGCTCTTCATGCAATTCCTGTGGGTACTCCAAATCAATTTCCAAAAAGTATCCAGTCTCTGAGTCATCTGGAATCTGTAGGACTTTGAGGGATGACCAATCTTCCATCCAACAGAAGTTCTCATTCAGCAAATTATGACTCATTGCTGTTCCATATAAGTTATTGACATCCAGATACGTCAAATCCGATTTTTCTTCTTCAGGGATATACTCATCTGCTCCCATGTAGTGGTTATTTGCCCTTCCATATCAGTTTGAACACTGCGACAGTCCCCCTCTAATGCCTTTTTCGATGAAAAGGAGCATCTCAGAGTCTTGGAATAATTGCAATTGAACTTCAGTGATTTTTAACATTGCATCAAGCGCCAACCCCGGCGCTGTATCATAATGAAGCGGATCCAGATTGTATGAGGCGAAACAACTCCATCGAAAATTCTCGAAAATATGAATTAGCAACAAGACGTTTTTCACAGTTTTCAGTCAGATAGTTTTCAAATATAAATCCGCGTATTGACCGAATGTCTTGATGTCGAAATTTCTCCATACATCACATGCATGATTGTAATCTTTATCTGATATATTCTCGTTATTCAATTGAGAATAAAAGTCTTCTTTCCGAGATAATTAACGTTCATTTAATTAATCTCCCATGTATCTAAGTATTCGTATGGGAAAACTCCTTTGTGTGTAACGAGTTCGAATCGTCATTTTTGGGGGTAATGACTGGTTGTGATTCTCTTTTTTTCATCCTCTAAATACATATGACGAAAGTTTATCAACACTGCTTGCTATAAAACGGAATGAGTCAATGAATCTCAAGTGGACTCTTGTCGATTTGACCGATTTGGTAAAGGGAATGTATTTCTCTTTATTTGTGACGTTCGTGATTTTTTAATATGAAATATGAAATTACTATTTTATAAAATTTTACTAACAAAAATGGACGCCAGTCGATGTATTTATTTTAAGGAGAGAGCACCGACTCCTCTCCATAGATCTTCAACTAATAATATGATTTATCAAAATTATAGCTAACTCAGAAAGCCACAAAATCCTTATGTCAAGGGGAAGGAGGGACGATACCTCCTCTATGGGTTTCTCCTCCACTCTCACACCACAATGACAAACACGAAGTTATGAAAAATGATGAAAAAGAAATATAATTTCGTTCTAAATGTTACATGAATAATTCGTATTTTACAGATAAGTTTCGTGGAGGTTTAATTCCCGCAAATATCGATGAAAATACAATACAAACTAGAGATTGTAATAGGGTTCTAACAAAATTTGCTTCTTAGCAAAAAAATCTCCTGAGAGGATACTAATAATTCTACTTAAAGTGAAATTAAATCCTAAAGCTTCAACATTTACATTCGAAATATCTTAAGGTCTCTCACTAAACATCAGAATTGTTTGGAAAACTGGGACGAGAGTCGTCATCAACTCCCGAAACTCAAAGTGACGCCAACTAATGGCGGAACGAGCCAAAATAATGGACGCGCCCAACGACGCTAACATAAAAAAAAATCCACACAAAGTTGAATTTTCTTCAATTTTAACTCAATTTCGTGCTTTGCCCACCTGTTTATTGGAGATCTTACCTCCCTCCAGGATGAAGCTCAGCTCCGAAGACCAATATACAGAAAATTTACCTCAAAATACTCGAAAATTATACTAAATTAGCCGACGCAACTGCGCGCTAGGCCAGCCAGGAGTCAACTCTGCCCAAGTGGCTGCTGGACCGCTTGGACTACCTGCTTGGGCCATTTCTTGGGGGGATTTCCCCCTTTCATTGAGAGACAACCATTTTGATTGGATGTTGAAGTATTGTAATAGTCGGCATTTCTAACAAAGAATATGAGTGGCTTAAAATTTTAGGAGCTTCTATCACAATTCGTAGAATACGAAAATTATCTATATATCGATTTCTAATCGAAATTCCGCAAAAAATTTCTCGATGAACAAAAATATTTATATTGTGAGTTGATGTCTAGGAGTCTTCTAGTGACTCCTGGTGGTGTTGGATGGGCGAAATGAAGGGATTATCCTCTTTCGGGTGTTCCTCATGGCCCGGATACCCGGGACCTTTGTCATCCAGCGTTGGAGGCATTGGATCCTCAGTTGAAGACACCTGGGGTTACCATTAGAAATGGCTGTGCCCTGTACAGGGACGCCATCATCCCATCCTCTCTCATGTGGGTCTGGACGGGTTGGTCTAGATTTTCTCTGGCCTCAAGAGATCTTTCTCGAGGCCTCCTCTTCTTTCTCGAATCCGTCGACTCGGAGTTGTACCCGACGAAGACGACAAAAGAAAAATAATTATGATCGAGAAGGATTTTTATAATTTTCCTTCCTGATTCCTCGGATTGAGAGTAGCCTCCTGGTGTCTCAATGATTTTATTTTACGCAAATATTCAAATGTAATATAAAAAAAATCAATAATAATATTTTAGAGGCTTGACGACCCACGTCGTCACAACGTCCCTTATTTAAAAACAACTTGTCCTCCTGGACAAGAATTAGAAATCCCAAACACAAAGTAAACAAAGCAAGAAACGAAAAAGGAAATATTAATTTTAATTTCAGAGGATTGGCCTTTCTCTCACTCCGAGTATCGGGAAAGAATCAACTCGGAATCAACAATTCCAACGTTTAATATTAGGAGAAAATTGCAGTCAAATAAATACAATTAATCATAATTTTATCATTATCTGAAATGAATCCGTAAACAATCACGCGTCAGTCACAGATTGAACGAGACTTTTCCATTGAGAAGGGGCCCGACAATCGTCTTTCATTCCTTCTATCATGATTCTTCATTAGATGTGACTTTAAAAAAAATAGAATCCAAAAAGTATCGAGAAATCAAACGATAAGAAAATTAATTAGATTAACTTTGGTTTTGACGAAAATATCTATTATTTCTCGTTAGTAAGTTCACAGCCGAGAACTATGGTCAGTCTATGGTCAATTTTTAACTTGTAAGATATTACAAAACCTTTTACTCTACATTTTAACTTCATTATTAACCCCCAAACTTAAGCCTTCCTAACATAATGAGCATACAAAAAAAAAAAATAGCATAGCAAAAAAAAAATAATGATGTTGAACAGTTTTTCGCCATCATTGGCGAGGTTTGTGACTTCCTCGAGAGGTGGATTTGCCCGAAGGGCAATTTTTAGCATCATAACCCTGACGACCACAAACATCGCAGAATCTCCTCTTCAATGGTATCGGGCATTGTTTGAAATTGTGCTCCTCGCTATCACAATTCCAGCATCCCAACTCCCCCGAGTAGTCAATGGAATAACCTTTCCTTGAAAACAAAGATTTTGGAGGAGGTTTCCTCTTCTGTTGAGTTCTCTTCCTTGGAGGTTCAGGAGATGGGGGAGGAGGTTTGAGTACCCTAGCCAAAAACTCGTCCAACATCTCTTCTTCCTCACTAAAATTTTGCGGAAGGTCATCGGAATGGACCTTCTGCAGTGAATCTACAGGATTGACATTCTGCTGAACCTCAACGTCGATTAACTCCTAGCCTGGCACGATCTCTTCGACAGGTCCCTGTTCGATAGTTGGAAAATACTCGTTTTCCTTCCGAATTTCAACATTTCGTCGACTTGGTGGGGAAGTAGATCTGGCACGAGCCGAGAAATAAACTCGTGTGCCAATTGATCTCCTATTCCGAAAAAAAAAAATATTTAACCTCTAAATTTATTCTCAACTCAATATACTCTCCTAATACAAAAATAAATTATTAACGATCCTTACTTTTGGGTGATTGTACTCCTTATCCTTCCATAAGTCATTATTCTCTTCAGAAGCTTTTACTTTGGAATCAATCAAATCGTTCGAATGTAAAGAAGATTTAGAAAGTGGACTTGTTTGTTTGGCGTAACCTCTATACCTCTGGGCGATTCTCAACGGGCGGCGCCTCACGAGTGTGATACGGCTTGAGGCGAGAGACGTGATGTCTCCCTGCATACCGACCGTTAATATCGACCAGTTCGACAATGACAGGTGAGACCATTTCGAGAACCGTGAAGGGTCCAGCATACCTAGGGGCCAGACGACCCACTAGATAATGTAGAGCTGATGACAGCACGAAATTTTTCTTCAAACTTGATCTCCTACTTTATAGACAACTGGACGGTGCTTCTTGTCGTAATAAAATTTTTGATTAACGGAAGCGTCCAATGAAAATTCTTTAACTCGATCTCTCAATTGTTGGAGATTGGCCATACGTTGATTCCAATCAACATCCTGATCATTCAATTCATGTGGGAGGGGACGAATCTCACCCCCTGAAATGCAAAGGTCTTAATTCCCTTCCATGATTTAGGTAGGCTGGACTGATATTTCCCAGAGACGAGTGAGGAGCTATATTATAAGCATAGGTGATGTCTCTCAGGTGCAGATCCCAATCAGAATGATTTCTAGTCATATACGTGGCTATCAAAGTCTTCAAATTTCTATTGACTCTCTCAACTGGATTTGCTTGAGGCCAATAGGGCGGAGTGGTGGAGTAAATGATTCGATATTCAGTGCAGAAATCTCGGATAATATCACTGAGGAATGCACGTGCATTGTCTGTATGCAGGACCTCAGGGGTCCCCCAATCATACAGAACATCGAGAAGACAGTCACGAATAGTTTCACCAGTGGCATCAGCTGTAGCTCTTGTTACTATGTAACGAGTGACAGCATCTTCAATCACCACAATGAATCGATGACGACGATCATTGGGAGGNTTTCGGTCAGTCACACAGCCCCAGCCCTGTGTTTCTCACTAGGCTAATAAGGCTGGTGACAGCCGCTTGTTGTAAGTCCTGTGGTTTCAGGAAAGCCTGGCCCCAGATTTCATAGCGACGGAGTGCTAATGGGGGGCATTCACATAAAATGTGGATGACGCCCTCCTTATCGCCTCCGCACAGTCTGCAGTCTTCCTGTTCTGCAAGGTTCATCTTGAACAGATGAGCTCTGAGAGCTGTATGACCCGTAAGGAGCCCTACTGATACCCTCAGATCCCCTCTGTGCAACTCCAGAAGCGTTCTGGTCCTAACTCTTAGTTGCCCTCTCATAAGCAGTTTCGCTTGTCTGCGGGTCGCAACTTTCTCCCAACGCCTTACATGATCCCGCTGGAAATGATCTTTAATAAGAGTTTTTCCCACTGCGAAGGACATACCAAGCAGGCCGTGTGAGGGAAATCCATGTGTGTGAGCGGCGTAAGCCATGGCCTCGGCCATACCGTGCCTAAGGATGCGTGGGAGGGGGAGCTGTGTCGCTAACGGTGCCTCTCAGAAACCTGGGCGACCACTGAGAGTAGTCTTGGGTATAACCCACCCGAGACAAGCCAAGCCCTGGGCAATCGCGGCAATGCATCAGGTGAAAACGCTTAACCGCGATACTCGTGGGAATAAAATGGAAACCAATTTAAAAAATCTTAATATTCAAAAAGCAACTTCGGGTGGGGCCAGCGATGGCGAACACACGAAGTCTGACAAGGCTGACCAGTCTGGTACCGATGTGAATCGGGTCANGAGTCCACCCAATCCATGTGTGTGAGAGCGGCGTAAGCCATGGCCTCGGCCATACCGTGCCTAAGGATGCGTGGGAGGGGGAGCTGTGTCGCTAACGGTGCCTCTCAGAAACCTGGGCGACCTCTGAGAGTAGTCTTGGGTGTAACCCACCCGAGACAAGCCAAGCCCTGGGCAATCGCGGCAATGCACCAGGTGAAAACGCTTAACCGCGGTACTCGTGGGACTAAAATGGAAACCAATTTAAAAAATCTTAATATTGAAAAAGCAACTTCGGGTGGGGCCAGCGATGGCGAACACACGAAGTCTGACAAGGCTGACCAGTCTGGTACCGATGTGAATCGGGTCAGACTGAGTGGAGCCGAGAGAAGACGTCGCAAGAGAGCGAAGCTGCATCAAACCTCGGGGGCGATTGCAACCTTGACGGATGCAGCAGCGAAGGTCGATGAGGGAAGGGGGGAGGGGGCTACGAGGAAGGCAATAAAACGCCTTCCATCAGAGCGTACTACGCCAAGCCCCTCAGTCAGACCGAAAGAAAAGAGAATGAGAACGCAGGATCAGGGCACATATGCTCAGAACACTACGAGCTCATTCAAGTTTGCAGTTATGCCGGAGTCATATCCGGATCAGAAACTGGGCACTGAAGAGGTAACGGAGGTGAAGAAACTCCTGAAGAGGGCCATTCTGGCGTTACCTGACGGGGTGAAAGCACCCACCTTCAACGGTGTCTGGGAAAGAGAAGGTGTGGCAATGGTGTGCTGCACTGATGAGGAAACGGGAAATTGGCTGAAAAGCCTTTTCCCCGAAAACAAAATAGCTGGACTTACTGTACGTGTGGTCGCAGCCTCGGAGCTTCCCAAGAAGCACAGGGTTGTACTACACGTGGAAGACCCAGATCTAACCGCTCAAGAAGCACTGTGCTTCCTTGAGAAACAAAATGCAGGACTGCAGGCCAGAGAGTGGGTTGTCGCTCGGGGCAGTGAGAGTAGGGACGCGAAAAGTGCCCACTTCGTTGCGCTGATAGACGACCGATCACTCTCTGTTCTGAAAGCCTGCAACTTCAGACTGCACTGCGGGATTCAAAAAGCAACTGTCAAGCTGCTTGCGAAAGACCGTGGTGAAAGTCAGAAGAAGGGTACATAGAGGTACCAGGAAAGTAGTCATCATTATGGCTGCAACCCGGGTGCACATTGTACAGATAAATTTGCACCACAGCAAAGCAGCCTCGGCTACTCTAGTCAGGCTGTTAGCTGGGATGCAGACTGTCATAGCAATGATCCAGGAACCATGGATAGTGGACAATGCTATTAAGGGCCTCAGTGGTTGTGGCAGAATCTATCACGCAAACACTCAGGAGAAAATTAGATCTTGCATTGTTATTAAAGGACTAGACTCTTTCTTCTGTTCACAGGCTAGTGAGGGAGACCTGGCTGTGGCACAAGTGGATCTGGGCCTGGGACAAGGCGAGGAAATGAGCCTGGTTGTAGGGTCAGTTTACATGCCCTATGACTCGGCTGAACCACCTCCTTCGAAAAAAGTAAAGGACCTATGCAACCATGTGAAGGAAAGGGGACTTGAACTCCTGCTAGGTTGTGATGCCAACTCGCACCATGTAGCATGGGGGAGCACCGGCATTAACGGCAGGGGGGAAAGCCTCCAGGAATTCATAATGGGGGCCGGTCTAAACATCCTTAATAGGGGGTCAGAACCTACCTTCATAGATCGGAGACGACAGGAGGTCATAGATATCACTCTGGGGACGGATAGAGTGGCAGACATGATTGGGGACTGGAGGGTCTCAAAGGACCTCTCAGCGTCCGATCATCAAACCATAAGAATGTCCATCCACACAGTGAAAGAAACGGAATGGGTGAGAAACCCAAGACGAACAAACTGGGGAAATTACCGAGAGAGTCTATCTGACAATCTCAGGGATATCATCCTCAGATTTAACAACAAAAAGCAGCTGGAGGAGGCTTCGATTGCCCTAAACCAGGCCATCATGGACTCCTTCGAGACAAACTGCAAGCTTATCCCGAAAGGGCAGCCCACTGAGACTCCTTGGTGGTCAGAGAGGCTCGGTGGGCTGAGGGGCAAAGCTAGAAAAGCTTTTAACAAAGCTAAGAACATGAGAGCGGGCCCCCGTAAGGAAGACGCATGGAAAACTTACAGAGGCTTGCTCGCAGATTACAACAAGGCAATAAAGGCAGCCAAAGAGGACTGCTGGAGGGCTTTCACAAGCAATGTGGAGAGTCAATCGGAGACCTCTAGGCTGGCAAAAATCCTTGGAACAAACAAGACTCCATATCTAGGGAGCCTACAGGCACCAGATGGCAGCCACACGGAAACCATGGGAGAGACTCTGAAACTCCTAATGAACACCCACTTTCCAGGCTTCATACAGGCCCAGGAGAGAGATAAAGAAACAATGCAAAATCAGAGGGATGTCTACGAAACCCATGATTGGGCATTGGCAAATAAAGTAGTGCAGCCCTGGGGGGTCAAGTGGGCCATCAAAACCTTTGAACCCTTCAAGGCACCGGGACCAGACGGGATCTACCCAGCCCTATTACAGGAAGGGATAGAGACTATCACGGGACCCCTAACCAAGATACTCAGAGCTAGTATAGCCCTGAAACATGTCCCTAGTGTGTGGAATGAGACTAGGATAGTATTCATTCCCAAGCCGGGAAAAACCGGTTATATAAAACCAAAAGACTTCCGTCCTATAAGCCTCACATCCTTCATCCTGAAGACCCTGGAGAGGCTGGTGGATAGACACATCAAGGCCGGGCCCTTGGCTGACAGACCCCTCTCCCCCTGTCAATATGCATACAGAGAGGGAAGATCAACAGATACCGCCTTACATCACCTGGTGGGACTGATTGAGGGACAACTGGCGGTCAAGGGTTTTGCCATAGGCGCCTTTCTGGATATTGAGGGGGCTTTTGATAGCACTTCGAATCCGGCTATAGAAAAAGCCATGGAAGAACGACAGGTGTCCAAGACTATCATTGCTTGGACACAAAACATGCTGAAAAGCAGAAGACTGTCGGCAGGACATGGGAGGGTATGTGTGGAGGGACGTCCGACTAGGGGCTGTCCGCAGGGGGGAGTTCTCTCGCCCCTGCTATGGAACCTGGTTGTAGATGGACTTCTAAATCAACTAAGTGAGGCCGGCTTCCACGTCATCGGTTTCGCCGATGATGTGGCAGTTGTTGTGAAAGGCGGATTTCTGAGGGTGCTAAGGGACCTGATGGCAACAGCCTTCAATATCATTGAGGACTGGTGCAGGGTAACTGGCCTATCGGTAAATCCAGCCAAAACAACAATCCTGGTTTTCACCAGAAATTATAAACTGGAAAAGATCCAACCTCTGAAGCTAAATGGCTCGGAGATTAACTACACCAGCAGAGTGAAATATCTGGGTGTCCTCCTGGATAATAAACTCAGCTGGAAAGAACATATCTGTACTCAGAGAAATAAAGTGTTTGCCTCTATGTGGGCATGCAGGAGAGCTGTGGGCAGGACATGGGGACTCAATCCTAAAATGATGCTCTGGCTCTACCAAATAGTTCTACTTCCGAGACTGTTATACGCTGCGGTCGTCTGGTGGCCGAGGGTGAGTAAGACGGAAACAAGGAACCTGTTGAAAAGCCTACAGGGAACCTTCCTGAGGGCTGCAACAGGAGCCATGAAATCGACACCTACTGAGGCGCTAGAAATAGCACTCAGTATCCCACCCCTCGACCTTAGGGTTGTGAGTTGTGCTACCACAACTGCATATAGACTAAGGTGCCAACTAGAATGGAAGATGACGGGCCAAGGCCATACAAGGCTTAGCCTAATCAATGATCGACCCTTCATAGGTAAGACGGATAGGATTCCTAGGAAGTATCAGATCAGGAAAACTTTCAGAACGAGTATACCACCCAGACAGGAGTGGCTAGACTCGAAACGTAAACCAGGACCAAGAGAGGACTACTGGTTTACGGACGGCTCTGGCTTCAATGAAAGTTTTGGGGCAGGCATCTACCGTCTGAAAGATGGCTTCGGAGAGAGTTTTCCGCTGGGCCATCATTCAACCGTCTTTCAAGCAGAGATGCTGGGCATACTTAAGTGTGCAGAGTATCTGAACGCGAGAGACACAAAAAAGATGAAAATATTCATCTGCAGTGACAGCCAGGCAGGCATTGGACACACTGGGTAAAAACAACCGGGTCACCGTAACCTGGGTGCCAGGTCACCATGGGATTCTGGGTAATGAAGAGGCAGATAAGCTGGCCAAGGAGGGTACAGATATGGACCCATAACATCAACACAAATCACGGACCAAGGTTCCCCATAAGTTCTAACCCCCATAAGACCACCTGGTTTCTTCTGAACTACTTTAATCCTCTGACACCTATCGCAAGTCTTCACGTAACCTTTAATATCGTCATTCATACCCTGCCAATAGTAAGAAAGACGAGCCCTTTGAATTGTCTTTGTGATTCCCAAGTGACCAGCACTGGGATTATCATGAACTTCTACTAGAATTCTACGACGTTCCTGAGGAGGTACCAACCACTTCCAGGAATCGAGATCACCAACAGTCTCCTCCTTCAAGGGTGTTGGGTGGAAGACGAAGATTTTGTCTTCCACTAGTCTATAATTAGGAAATTCCCCAGGTTTTTCTCGAATTTCTGCCATCAGTTCCTCATAACGTGCTACCTCAATATCATCGTCTAGAGCCATCAAAAACGTTTCAAAATCTTCTTTATCCTCATCGTCTTCATCAAAATTCCACTCAATACGTGACAATGCGTCTGGAGCTTGATTTAAAGACCCTTTCCTATAAATAATTTTACACTGGATGGCAGCAAGTCTCATCGACCATCTAGCTAGCCCCCCAACTGGATCATTAAGATTTTTCAACCATGTTAAGCTAGAGTGATCTGTCACTACACTAAACTCATGTCCCTCCAAGTACGGGCGGAATTTATGCACTGCCCAGATGATAGCCAGGCACTCTTTCTCCATCGTAGTGTACCTAGTTTCTGGATCTCTTAATTTCCTACTAGCATAAGTTATCAAATGTTCTTGGCCATCAAATTCCTGATGGAGAATAGCTCCCAGACCAATGTCACTAGCATCTGAATAGAGAATAAAGGGCTTGGAAAAATTGGGGTAGCTGAGGATCGGAGAAGAACACAATTTCTCCTTAAGAATTTCAAAAGCTTCTTGTTGGGATTCAGACCACTCCCATGTAGCTTTTGAGCCAGTGATGCTATGAAGAAGGGCTGCTATTCCAGCAAAGTTGAGAATGAACCTCCGATCCCATCCTGCCATACCCAGAAATCTCTGTAATTCTTTTTTATTGATTGGAACAGGATATTTCAAAATTGGAGCCATTTTGTCAAGATCCACCCTCAATCCCTGCTGATCAATAATAAATCCGAGGTATTTTACCTCCGATTGACAAAAGTGACTCTTCTCCCGATTCATAACTAGTCCTGCAGCTCTGATTTTGTCCAAAACGACTTTCAAAATCTCGAAATGTTCTTCGAAAGTTGACGTTACTACCAAAATATCATCAAGATAGTCAAAAGCATTGGGGTCCATTTCCGGCCCAATGAGTTTGTCCAGAAGCTTTTGGAAAGTCGCAGGAGCATTGCACAGGCTATAGGGCATTCGAGTAAATTGAAATAATCCCATGCCTGGCACTGTGAATGCTGTAATTTCTTTACTGGATTCCTCTAGGGGAATCCGGTGATAGGCGTGGCTAAGGTCAATGTTGGAGATGTATCGAGCGCCTCTCAAACGATCTAAAATTGATTCCATACGAGGTAATGGATAAGCATCCTTCTTCGTGAAACTATTAACTTTACGAAAATCTAGACAAAATCGATAAGCATTATTGGGTTTCAAGTGCATGACAATTGGACTAGACCAGGGACTTTTGCTGAGTTCAATGACTCCTTCACTGAGCATACGCCTAACCTCCTCATGAATAGCCTCTCTAATACGAGGAGAAAATGGATAACATCTCTGGTGAATAGGAGGATGTCCCTGAACATCAATATGATGTTCAGCCAGATGAGTTACCCCAAATTCGTCAGGTAATGGTAACTCTACATTGACTTTCAAAAATTCCTTCAACTTTATTTCTTGAACTTCATCTAATTCTGCTAACATCCAGCAAACGTCCTCTTCAGATACATCAGGTCCTGGAGAGAAAAATGGATAACATTCCTGGAGACCTTGAAGACCCCAGGTCCCAGTGTAACCATCAATGATAAACCCAAACAACACTACAAAATCCATTCCTAGCACACAATCAGTGGTAAGACGAGGAGTAATTTTGAACTCCATCACCTTGGATAGGTCGACAATAGTGACTGGGACCCGAATGACACCTAAAACTGATATTCTGTCGCCATTAGCTACTACGACTTCTGATTTAGGAGTGGAAAAAATCGGGAGAGCTAATTCTTCAGCAATCTCCTGACCTACAGAACCTAAATGGGAGCTATAAGCTCCTGTGTCCACCAAAGCTTTAATAACACGATTACCAATCTGAATGTTAATTTTAATTTTATAACCTGGATTTATGCTAGGCAAACAATTCAGGACCAAAATTTTCTCTTCTTGATTTCTTTTCAAGGTTGGAGGAAGCATGTCATTCTGAACAATAAGTGGTGGTTGACATAAAGATTTTACTCTAGACTTTGCGTTATCTATAACTTTAATTTTCTTCCACGAGTTTGCACTAATTTTAGCCCTCTAAGAATTATCTCCCGACTTTACTTGAATTGGCTCTAATATAATTTCTGCCTCAGAGTCGTCATCTACATCAGACTCATCATTGCTTCTAGACTTATTAGAAGTTCCAGCCTCTACCGGCTGATCTGAACTGTTCTGCCCCTTATTTATAAAAAATTTAGGGGAAGCAAATCCAGGGAAGGATTCTATTTGACTCCTCTCATGCTTCAACTTAAATTTCTCAATGCCAGAGGTTCCAGCCTCCACCGGCTGATCTGAATCCCTCTGCCCCTTTTTTAGGGTAGATCGAGGGTTAGACAAAGTCCGAGTAACTTTGTCATCACCAATAACTACAATTTCATCAAAAGTTCCAGTCTTGACCGACTGATTTGAACTTTTTTGTTCCTCATCTAGAGGAGTATTCTGGGAAGATCCTGAAGGAATCTTCTCAGAAACTTTACAATTATCATAATCATTATCAAAAATTTTAGGGAGTTGATTAGTACATTCTCGGGGGAAACCTTTAATTTCAATTTCATCATTCTTAGGGTCTAATCTTGACCAGGACGTGCCCCGGACCCTTTCGAGACGCCCTGTGAGTCGTTTCCCTTACACTGGGGACAAGTANCAGAAACTTTACAATTATCATAATCATTATCAAAAATTTTAGGGAGTTGATTAGTACATTCTCGGGGGAAATCTTTAATTTTAGTTTCATCATTCTTAGGGTCTAATCTTGACCAGGACGTGCCCCGGACCCTTTCGAGACGCCCTGTGGGTCGTTTCCCTTACACTGGGGACAAGTAAATTTCGTAAAACCTGGTGTTCGACAACCATAGCAAATTAATTCGTTAGCCCGAGGACATTTTACAATACCATGGCCTGGCGCTCCACAATGATAACAATCATAAAACCCTGGAGTTGGTAATGATTAATACCCCGGAGTAGTACCTTTTGGAGTACTCTCCCTGGCCTCAGGTTGAATTGGTTTAGCTGGAGTCGTGGGTGGCTTTGGTTTTGACAAAGGATTACTCTTGTTATTTACTTCTAATTTAGGTTTTGTTGGATTCGACTTGTTTCCCGTACCAAAAGTGGGAGTTGAAGTCTTATCAATCTTTTTATCAGTTGATTTATTACCATTTTCAGGCTCGTCAATGATACAAACTTTGTCTTTCTTAGATTTTTCTTGGGGACGTTTAACAAATTGTACTCCAAATTGCACTGTAGCTTTATTTTTATTACCACGAATCTAACTGTCCTCAATGTCCAGATTCCTCTCCAAGAGCTCATCATAAGAGTTAAAGTGATGTCTCTTCAAAAAGAACAAATAGTCACCATGAAATCCATGATAAATTTTGTCGAGCTGCATATATTCTGGTGTTGGCATAGGCAACCTAGCATACATGTCAGCCATTGCTGTGACATATTCAAAAGCACTTTCCCCAGGTTGTTGTTTCCTATCCCAGATTTTCTGCTGAAGGGTGGCTCCAGTGCCCCCCTTGGAGAAGGTCTTGTGAAATTGATACTCGAAATCTAACCAACTCAACTCAGTGAATCTTTTACGTCTGAACCACAATAATGCCTTATCAGTCAATACTTCTGAGAGGATATGGCATCTATCCCCCTCCCTTATTCTTCTGCTATTGCACCTCTCAACGAATTCTGTCAGGAAATTTTCCCCATCTTCGAACGGCTTTCCAGCGAATTTCATCCCCCAATTCCTAGCCTGTTCTACTGCCCTACTCAACGAGGAATAGTAAGCAGAGTCTGGAAAAGGATTCCCAAACCTCGAGTGAAAATAATCTTCCTCGTTGGGGTTTCGTCCAAAAAAGTTGTTACGTTGATGGTATTGGGGCTCCTGGTAAGCACCAAATTGTCTAGAAAGATTTTGAGAGTCTCTATCTCTCTCAAATTGTGAGTATTGATAATTCCGGTTTCCAGGATCATGATCAAAAGAATAGGAATGTTGTTGTGGTGGGGCTCTCCTGAATCTAGATTCAGAAAAATTGCAATATTGATCTCTCGTGTTTCTGATAGGATTGGAGTATGGCTCACGAGAAAATGAGTTTCTTGAGTTAGAGGTTTGACCTCCGTAGAAAAATTCACGTTGGGAAAACTCAGTTCTAGGATCTCGAGATTGTTCAGAGTAAATTTGAGATTGGGGATCCCCGAATTTTTGAGGGAAATTTGTAGGTCTTTGAGGATTTGATGTTTGCGAATTCTCCCCAACATTATAATGTCGAGCTGATAATGATGGTAGTTGGATACGTGGGGTCCCACGCTCACTCAAGGGAGTGAGAGTGGAAGTGTGATAGCCTTGAGAAGCTGGTTCTTGGGAAGATTGACCGAGAGGAGATTCTGTTTCGGAAAAACGTCTAGTTCTAGAAGTGAAGGCTTGATCTGCCTCCCAATTGACATGCCGTTCTGGATGCCATTTCTTTTGCATTTGCTCACTCAAATAATACTCCAATTCAGGATCATAAGCTATTGTCTTGTCACCTAAACTTTGTGTATTCTCGGATGATTCTTGGGAAGATGGCGAAGGTGCCGGATTCCTCCACTCAGATAACTCAGGATTTTGTTTCACTGATTCATCGATAGCATGTCTAATTTCAGGAATTGTAGCTCCTACCTTGGAAATGTATTTAATCGGACTTTCTTTAAATTTACTTAACCTCTCTTTCAATTCTTCAAAATTTCCCACGGTATCTAAACCCAACATTCCTAATTGTTCACGCAATTCGTCTTCAGATACTTCCTCATCTCTACCATGTGGAATCTCCTCTTTATTCTCGTTAAACATTGTGATACAATAAAAAATTAAATTTACTCAAGGGATCTCATCTGTTTGCTTGATTGTGCTCGAGTATTGGAGAAGCACCATAGGTGGCCCCACGTCGGGCGCCAAAAATATATAAGTTATATAATATTATATATAATTTATATATTACAAGTAGTTGTGACGTTCGTGATTTTTTAATATGAAATATGAAATTACTATTTTATAAAATTTTACTAACAAAAATGGACGCCAGTCGATGTATTTATTTTAAGGAGAGAGCACCGACTCCTCTCCATAGATCTTCAACTAATAATATGATTTATCAAAATTATAGCTAACTCAGAAAGCCACAAAATCCTTATCTCAAGGGGAAGGAGGGATGATACCTCCTCTATGGGTTTCTCCTCCACTCTCACACCACAATGACAAACACGAAGTTATGAAAAATGATGAAAAAGAAATATAATTTCGTTCTAAATGTTACATGAATAATTCGTATTTTACAGATAAGTTTCGTGGAGGTTTAATTCCCGTAAATATCGATGAAAATACTATAAAAACTAGAGATTGTAATAGGGTTCTAACAAAATTTGCTGCTTAGCAAAAAAATCTCCTGAGAGGATACTAATAATTCTACTTAAAGTGAAATTAAATCCTAAAGCTTCAACATTTACATTCGAAATATCTTAAGGTCTTTCACTAAACATCAGAATTGTTGGGAAAACTGAGATGAGAGTCGTCATCAACTCCCAAAACTCAAACTGACGCCAACTAATGGCGGAACGAGCCAAAATAATAGACTCGCCCAACGACGCTAAAACAAAAAAAAACCCACACAAAGTTGAATTTTCTTCAATTTTAACTCAATTTCGTACTTTGCCCACCTGTTTATTGGAGATCTCACCTTCCTCCAGGATGAAGCTCAGCTCCGAAGACCAATATACAGAAAATTTACTTCAAAATACTCGAAAATTATACTAAATTAGCAGACGCAACTGCACGCTAGGCCAGCCAGGAGTCAACTCTGCCCAAGTGGCTGCTGGACCGCTTGGACAACCTGCTTGGGCCATTTCATGGGGGGATTTCCCCCTTTCATTGAGAGACAACCATTTTGATTGGATGTTGAAGTATTATAATAGTCGGAATTTCTAACAAAGAATATGAGTGGCTTAAAATTTTAGGAGCTTCTACCACAATTCGTAGAATACGAAAATTATCTATATATCGATTTCTAACCGAAATTCCGCAAAAAATTTATCGATGAACAAAAATATTTATACTGTGAGTTAATGTCTAGGAGTCTTCTGGTGACTCCTGGTAGTGTTGGATGGGCGAAATGAAGGGATTATCCTCTTTCGGGTGTTCCTCATGGCCCGGATACTCGGGACCTTTGTCATCCAGCGTTGGAGGCATTGGATCCTCAGTTGAAGACACCTGGGGTTACCATTAGAAATGGCTATGCCCTGTAGAGGGACGCCATCATCGTATCCTCTCTCATGTGGGGCTGGACGGGTTAGTCTAGATTTTCTCTGGCCTCAAGAGATCTTTCTCAAGGCCTCCTCTTCTTTCTCGAATCCGTTGACTCGGAGTTGTACCCGACGAAGACGACAAAAGAAAAATAATTATGATCGAGAAGGATTTTTATAATTTTCCTTCCCGATTCCTCGGATTGAGAGTAGCTTCCTGGTGTCTCAATAATTTTATTTTACGCAAATATTCAAATGTAATATAAAAAAAATCAATAATAATATTTTAGAGCCTTGACGACCCTCTCCGTCACATATTAATTGGGAGTAATGTGACTGAGCCTTGGAATTCTTTCGCAAGAGGTTTAATAAAAAAATGTGAGTCATAACCTGATAAATTGTGAAAAACTACTGGGATTACACACGATTCCGTGTAATTCAAATTACAACCGGGATGAGCAACACCACGATATTTGCCTGTGAAGTGGCAATGATCCTGATGTTTCACTGCTTTTTCGGTGAATGCTCTGCTACAAACATAACAATTTTTAGCTGCACTAAATGCTCGCTCCATTTCAAAAGTCAAGTTCGTGGGCTCATTTCTCTGTAATTCAGCATCAACTTTTATCGCTAAAAGACGTAACTGCTCAATGAACCACTGTATGCAGTCTTTCCCACGATAAATAAAAAGGTCCGATTTTTAGTCATCATAGCTATATTTCACATAAATTGCAACACTGAATGGCACATGGTTTTGGTTTATTTTACTGTTTTGATCATTGTCATCGGAAACTCTTTCCAATAAACACTTAGTATCAGCAGACACAACATATAGAACATTCAGTTGGTTCTTGAAATATTAAAATTTCAAAAAATTTTCAGCACTACGGGGAAAAATCATTCGACACTTGTTGATTGATACACAATCGACCCTATGATGTAGGCCTCTTTCTTGAAAAAGTAACACAAACACCTGTCACATATGAGTGTTTTATGTTGAGCTTTTGAAATTTGTGCACCAAGCAAACGAGATAAATTCGAGATCCATGTGTAGTGATAAATTCTTTCTTGGTCATCATCGAGATTGTTTTCTTTTTTAATCATGAGAAGGTGAATCGTTCTTCCTTCCTCTTGCGGGGTGGTTGGAGGATTTTTGCTCAAATAGAGTGGCACAGTCCATTTCTTCCCTGATTCTTCATCATTATCAATTCCATATACATTAATCGACAATTCGTTCATTTTCTCGGACTTGGGAATATCTTTTAATGCCATGGGATATTTGAAATTACCAAAGCTGTTCATGACAGTGCTGACAGAGGGATATGAGCTTGTTCGTTGCTTATCTCCAACGTTGCAACGAGCGGCCATGGTGGACAATAAAAAGCAATAGATATCGTCTTTATTCTGAATGTTCACAACTACATGTTCCTTTTTAATCTATTCAGGTAGTTCAATGAAGGTAGATCCTCCCCACAATGGATTATATTTATTCGTGTTCACTTCCAAATTAATTACGTCAACTAATCTCCAGCCGGAGTCTTTTTCCTGGAACTTATCTGCTTTCACAAGAAGTTTTTCTCTAATGTGTTCTTCGAACCACTATCCAATATCAGTTGCATTAAGAATTTTTTTTTGTGTTCAAATATTTCTCTTCTTCAATGAGATGTTGATCTCTACTAATTTCATATTTACATGTTAATCCTACATTCACTTTCAACCTTCCTTCCAGTTTCAAGGCATTTTTCAAACGTACACAGAGCATTAGTCTAGCATCATCTAAAAATTTGGGTATGTCTGCATTTTTCACGTTAATAATTACACCGGTTCTCATACGAATGTCAAAAATACTTTGTAAGTTCCCCCATCGGACTCTATCAGTTAAATTACCCCTTAAGTCTCCTCCTATCACTTCCAAGTTTCTGAATCTTGCATAGAACGCTTTCAGTCGTCCTAACATGTAAGTTGAACCTCTTTTCTCACCATGGGTCGCACTCCTCTTCAATAATGCATTAATTTCTTTCGAATGTCCTTTGATGTGATTAAGCCATTGTTGAATTTCCCTGGGTCTCCTATTCGTTTTCACTATTTCATACGCATCCTTCAATGATCTCAATAATTCTTTACACGCGTTAGGNTTTTCTCACTATGACTCGCACTCCTCTTCAATAATGCATTAATTTCTTTCGAATGTCCTTTGATGTGATTAAGCCATTGTTGAATTTCCCTGGGTCTCCTATTCGTTTTCACTATTTCATACGCATCCTTCAATGATCTCAATAATTCTTTACACGCGTTAGGATTTTTTTTTTATTTGTTAGGATCCATGTTGTTCACGATAAAGGCACTAAAGCACTAGCGGAAAATCAAGAAGAAATTTGTTTATATAAATGCACATGTGGGTGTGCCTACGCTCGAACCCTCTGGAAAATGCCACGTGGTTGGTTGAAAAAGAACCATGTGACTCATGGAAAATTATTAGCAAAATAGCAACATTTTTTTTCGTGGGAAAAAAAAATATCTGAAAAATGTCCTGGATAACATTTCATCTTCGCGCTGCGATAAGACATCAAAGGGTCCGAAAACTCTGCTCCAGTTTGTCAAACATCATGTTCTTAGGGTTGTGAGTACCCATGCGTTCCCAGGTGTACAGCAATAGCCGCGAAAGTCTAAGTAAACAAAAGGTTGCGCTCGAATATCTTCCCACGGTTTTCCATCGTAATCAGTCTCGCACCAGATTATTTTATAAAGAAAAAAATCATTAATAAAAAATAAAAAATGAAATTATTGTTCAATTTATTTGTAATTTAAGCTGCAGTGTCATCTCCCTTCCCATCTACGTGGAATTTAATGTCGTTGTATTCACCACCCAAGTACTCCAACTTTGGTGCGCCTCTCGTAATTTCGTTCAGCAAGTCTTCGAATTGTTGGAAATTTTCAAGGAGAAGGAGAAGTCCGAATTGTTGGGGATTTCAAGGAGGAAGATTAGTTTTTCCATGGAATGGTAAAAATCAAAATACAGGAAATCTCAATATATACATAAATACACTACATCTGCAGCCATCACTTTCTTAAATAAATAATGACGCACCATTACAAATAACGATTTTCCATGAAGAAGGTAAATACCAAGATGCCGAAAATCTCAAGTTCGAGCAAGTTTAAAAAACGTCATGTGGTCACCAAATGTGACACATCTAGGACCATCTCAAGGGGGGGGGGAACTGATAGGTCATGAATAAATATGTTCAATCAAAAACGCTAATTACACCGTGAACTGTGAATTAATTCACTCTTCCTCCCACCCATCCCCACGGGATAGATTGATCAGATCATTGATAGAGACCCTTGCAGTCCAAAACCGCAAATTAATTGATTAACTCGCGAAACAACCCGCGACTCCGCGGATGACACTGCGAATTACGTAATCAATGGCGGATTAATTACCCCTTTCACCCACCCGGTCCTCTCGTGGGGGTCCTTTGGGCCGACACCATGGATAAATTGATTAACCCGGGAATCAACCCGCGACCGGCGAATTTTCGTTATTTGTTATTTGTTATTTATTTATTAGAGACCCAACAGCCTAGGCCAATTACAAGGTCAAATCGTTTTACATCATAATCGCATAGAAACAAATATTCACATATTTCCAAACAATATCAGTTGAGGAAGATGGTGGCAGATCAAAATAAATGGCATATAAACACTATTTTACGTTTCTCTGAGGGATTTGACGAAGCTATGCGCTTTAATTGCAATTGAGGATAGAGGGATCATTATAATATCAATAGAGTCATCACAGAAATCAATAAACTTATTCACAGAATCACACGTATACCGTAGTGGCAAAACAACACTGCCTCTCGATTCTGGTAGATAAAAAAACTCATTCAATCTTGAATTAAACGGTGGTACCCTGAGTGGCAACAGACTAAGAAATTGAGAACAGTCAACGTTACCTCTGACAATATTAATCACGAACAAAATGGCTGTAATTAACCTTCTTTCACTCAACATGAGCAAATTGAAACGATCACGAAGATCCACCAACTCACAACCTCTCTCGGGGTAAATGCCATCTCTCTTCCAACACATAAATTTAAGGAACCTCTTGTTGACCGCCTCAATTTTCTTAATCATGTTCTTAAACATTGGACTCCATACCAGTGATGCATATTCCATCTGAGGTCTGACAAGACTCAAATAGAGAGGTCTTATCGTGGTCATATTTTTGGAATCTTTCCACACTCTAATGACAAAACCAATAGACTTCATCACAGACGTAAGCGTACTAACAATGTGCGTATTGAAATTCAGTCTGCACTCAAAAATCACTCCCAAGTCCCGATACTCAACAACATCATCAATGACGACCCCATTTATCATATAGCTTGTTTCAATCCTAGTACGTCCACGGAAAAATGACATCTTCTTACACTTATTCGCATTCAAATCTAATAAATTTGAAGCACACCAAGCCGCAAACCGGTTCACATCGGCCTGCAAGCTGATGGCATCATCCTCAGAGTCTATAATTTTATATAGCTTTGCATCGTCTGCGTAGATCGAGGTCTCACATGCAAGCTCAGCCATTATGTCATTTATAAAAATATTGAAGAACAGCGGACCCAGATTTGAACCTTGAGGCACCCCAGATGTTGGAAAAAAAGGATCGGACATAGTGTTATGCCCCAGATTTGGTCAATTGCGTTATTGTTTAATATGTGGACATACAGCATTGTCAGCGTGACACTTACCAGCGTAACTGGATTATGCTGACCAAGTGATGAAATGTAAACAATTAATGTATTATTTAAAAGACGATTGGGTCTGCACAGAACAGACCTGAATTGGACTCCGACGCGTACACAAGTCGTAAACTCTTTGTAATCAGTCAGATGACACAGTAATTTTAATCATGTAATAAATTCTCATCTTTAAATACCGATAAACCATTGATGGGATTTATCCCTTTAAGCTTAGAACCTACTATAATTATAAGTACACCCCACGCTGAGTACAACATCTCCTCCCCTTTTAAAAATAAAAAAATTGGTATCAACGATAACAAAATTTTAACCATTAAAATTGAATTTCTCTCTCTAAATCAATTCACTAATAAGAATAAATTTTCAACAAATCTGGAATGCTCCTACTGGCAGTTTTAAGCTCTCATTACTTCCTGCAAAATTACGTGGTTTCGCAGTGCCTGATTCTTTCTTTCCCACAAGAATCGCCTGATCGTCTGACAGTCCCAGTTTGTTTCTCAGCTTATGACAATCCACTGCCTCGTGATCCGAATATTTGCAGTATTTGCAAACAGGTCCAAACTGCATTACCGATGTTCTCTTCCCCTCTCCTCGAGGAAGCCTTGTGGAACCCTCGCGAGTGGGTCAGTCTCTTGAAAAATGACCAGCCAAGTTGCACCTGTAACAAGTTTTCTCTACCCTCTGCCCATCAAAAATTCTTGGCTTTCCTAATTGCAAATTCGATGTTTTAGCTAAATCAATAGCTCCAATGACTGATTCATGCAGTGTTTTGAAAGCCCTGGCCCTTACAAGCACCTGTAGCTGTCCATGCAATCCAGTCTCGAAACTTGCTTTTGCCTTCTCCTTCAGATTCTCCTTCTCGTTGTCTCAAAGTGGATAACTCCATTTGTAACGAATCTATGGATTTTTTCGTACCATACAGAGCCTCCAACTCTGTCTCCAATTGCTCCATTGTTTGAATTTCCTTGTATTTCATGTCCCGCATAGCACGATCCGTCAATTTATTGGTTAAAATCAGTTCCAATAAATATGGATGATCTCGTTCTCGTACACGGGAAAATACGGGCTTGCAATTTCGCAAAAACCCCTCCAGTTTTGTTGGGTCGTCACCGTCAAACTCCTTGATAATTTTTAAAGTAACGTCGATGTTGTAATCATCCTCACCAAAATTAGTACGTCGCCGATTCCGCAGCAAGGCTCGGTCTTGCCCTCTTTCAGCTCGTTCCGCTGTTTCTTCTGCTGCTTCAGCTCTTGCTTCTGATGCTCTGGCCCTCGCTTCTGCGGCTTGTTCCGCTGCACGCGCTGCACCAATTTCTTCGTTTCGTTGATGATTTCTCGCATTTCTTCCGAACCATCTAGTGTTGCATTGAATTGCTCTAACAACCTATTGTGTCGCGCGAGTAAATCCTCATAGTCTCTCCTTAACTGATCATGACGTCTCGTTGGTCTTTCAGGTGATACATTGTTCGCTAATCTATTCACAGCTCCCAAATTCTCACCTTGGTCATTGCTTCCGTGTGGTCTTTCGAAATTTCTCCGCATACGTTCCATCTCAGCACTGACGGCGTCTCTTAATCCATGAGGTGAATTCATATCTGTGTCGGATAAACTATCGTCCGAATTAAATGAATAATTTCTCCGCTGATTCACTCCATAATCACCAAGTGCATCTGCCATCCGTTGATGCCTTACTCGTGGTATATTTTCTCCAGACCAATCCCGATCTGTCAAATTCCCCCTTGCTCTGAAGGTAACTTCTTGCAATATTCCCGCAAGTTCCTCTCCGGCTTCTGGCACCACTGAGTTCACCGAGTTTGATCTACGTAATGGAAAATAATCTCGACTTACTTGTCCAGATCTACCCTCAAAACTCATTTGCCTTTGCCGTTATTTACTATCCACTCCTCCAAGTAGCTCAGATATCCCCGAGTCATGTTACAATGACCCAACTAAAACCTGCAATATTGCCTACTAATCCAAGTAGGTTGTTCAATGCTTACTCCTCCAAGTAGCCGCGATATCTACTCCTCCAAGTGGTTCGTTGAATGCTTACTTCTCCGAGTAGCCCAGGTATATCAATGGTATCCTCAAGTCGACCCACTGAAATCCTGCAATCTGAAGTCCATCGGCCGGTCAGCTATTTGCTGACACGTGTTCCCTGACCACTGCACCGTTGTTCAGTGACACCCAAAAAATGCAACGTCGTTCCCTACGTAGACTTGGTTTCAATACTACGTCGCTCTGTACGTAGATTTCAGAATTTAATGCGGACGTCACTCAGTACGTCGACGTGAAAATTTAAATACCTTATTAATGTAGCTGAACACCGCTGCCACCCAATGTTGTACCCAGCGTGGGGGGTACTTATAATTATAGTAGGTTCTAGGCGTAAAGGGATAAATCCCACCAATGGTTTATCGGTATTTAAATATGAGTATTTAATACATGATTATAATTACTGTGTCATCTGACTGATTACAAAGAGTTTACGACTTTTGTACGCGTCGGAGTCCCATTCAGGTCTGTTCTGTGCAGACCCAATCGTCTCTTAAATAATACATTGATTGTTTACATTTCATCACTTGGTCAGCATAATCCAGTTACACTGGTAAGTATTACGCTGACAATGCTGTATGTCCACATATTAAACAATAACGCAATTGACCAAATCGGGGCATAACCATAGCGCCATCGCATGACACTACACAAGACGTGTCCAAAAGATATGATTTGATCGTGCCGAGCAGCTGCCCTGGTACATCTAGCACCTCAATCTTACACAATAACTGACAAATATCAACACAATCAAAGGCTTTAGAAAAATCGGTGTAGATTACGTCCACCTGGTGCCCTTGGGAAATCGCAGAACTGAAAAACTGCGTATGCACCGCTATGTTAGTCACTGTCGACCGTTTAGAGACGAAACCATGTTGATTCATCGATAATTGAAGCACAAATAATGCAAACAATAGATTAAAAATCCAAATTTCATAAATCTTTGAGAATGCTGCAAGCACCGCTATCGGCCTGTAATTTTCAATTAGATTCTCATTCCCTCGTTTAAACACTGGGCAGACTTTTGCCACCTTCCATCTATCAGGAAATACCCCAGATGAAACAGAACAATTGAAGATAGTTAAGAGGGGACCAACCAAATATTTCCCAATGCCCTTTACTAAAGTGTTTGGAATTCGATCAACCCCGGAGAACGGCTTAGATGCCAGTGAGTTAATAGCCTTCAGAACTTCAAGCTCATCAAAGCAGATAATATGAATCAACCTTTTCACTCACCCTCTCGCGGCAGTGGATTGACCAGGTCATTGATAGAGTCACATTCGACAGAGAAAACCACTAATTAAATTCCTTAACCCGCGAATCAAACCGCGAATTAAACCGCGAGATGAAGCCGTGACCCGCGAATCAATCAACTCTTCCACCCACTCAGCAGCCCTCTGGCCAGGTCTCCACTAGACCGATGCGCCAGAACCTACTAATGAATTACTAATTACTAACGATAATTACTTAATTAATCACTTAATTAATCAAAAATCAAATCAATCGATAATTAATTCATTAGCGCGGATTAATTAACCCTTCCACCCACCCAGCCCCGTCGCGAGGGCCATTTGGCTAGGTCTCCGCTAAAATGTTGCGCCAGAACTGCAAATTAATTACTTAACCCGCGAATCAAACCGCGACCCCGCGGATCTGACCGCGAATTACGCAATCAACCGCGGATTAATTAACCCTTTCACCCACCCGGCCCTCTCGTGGTGGGTCTTTGGCCCAACACCGTGGATAAACCTGATTAACCCGCGAATCAAACCGCGACCCCGCGGATCTGACCGCGAATTACGCAATCAACCGCGGATTAATTAACCCTTTCACCCACCCGGCCCTCTCGTGGTGGGTCTTTGGCCCAACACCGTGGATAAACCTGATTAACCCGCGAATCAAACCGCGACCTGCGAAGTAATCAACCCTTTCACTCACTCCCTCGTGGGGGGTGGATTGACAAGTCGTCAATAGAGCCCCATTTCACTGAAAAAAAACGCAAATTAAATTAATTGACCCGCTAATCAAACCGCGACTTAAATTAATTGACCCGCGAATTAAAACCGCGGATCCGCGAATTAATCAACCACCCACCCACCCACTTTCATCTGACCCCCCTTCTGGGCTCCCAAGACCAGGTCTCCGCTAAAACGTTGACCCAGAATCGGCATTATTTTTCTACTGAGGGGGTTCCCGAAACTGACTGAGCCACCCCCATGTATTGATTGAAAAAATTGTTGAAGAAAAATTATTAACAGAAATCGTTAAATAAAGAATGAAAATTGGGAAAATTGATAATTTTAGAGGGGCTGCAAGGGGAGGTATGATGGCGGACGGTTGCAAATTTTACTCAACAAGGGGAGAGGGTTTCAGAATCTATCTAAGCCACCTCCCATCCTTCTGTTAGCATGCGTTGATGGAATAAAAAAAAAGTCAAATAAAAAATGCAAATCTCGACAATTGAGACTTTGCAATGGTGTGAAAGGGGGAGGTACGACGAGGGAGGGTTGCCAATTTTAGCTAACTATTAATTAAGCTTTCATGAGGGGGCGGAAGTGGGAGGTACGACGACGGAAGGTTGCAAATTTCATCCAACAAAGGGGGCGGGGCGCAAATCTAACCCGAGCCACCCCCATGCGTTCATTAAAAAAAAAGTTTTAAAAAAATCGTAAAAAAAATTCTTAAATAAATAATGAAAATCGCGAAAATTGAAAATTTACGAGGAGCTGGAAGCGTGAGGTATGATGAGGGAGGGTTTCAAATTTTACCCAACAAGTGAGGGGGTTCCTCAAAATCACTGAGCCACCCCGTTTCTCTGTTTGCATGGGTTATTTAAATAAAATTAAAAATTTTTGAATAAAAAGTTGTTGGAAAAGGGCGCCAGCTCCCCGTCAACTGGTCCTAACTCTATTAACTGCTTTATGCGTATTCTTATGTAACTATACTGCGCTTGTGCGGACTGTGATGTGAGACGACACTGCGTGTGCCGGCGTCACTTCGACCTGTGTGCCTTGACGAGAAACATTAAAACGTTTCTTGATAATATCAACTGCCTCGTTATTTCGATCGCCTGACCTACCAACTTCAACAGGTTATGGTCCCAGGCACGCTTCCACTGCGCACAAGGTTAACTTATTAAAAAATATATATATAATAATTAGTGGCCAATAAAAATTGAAGAAAAAAAGTGATAAGCACGCCGAGATACAGAACAGGCACGCACAAAAGGTGAGGAGACTCGGTCGGAGAGGTGAGGTGAAGACCTCTGAATTGGACCAAACAACTGGTAATTACAAAGGCTGAAATGGGTAAGTCTCATCTAAATTAATATAAGTGAAAGTGTCAAGGGCTGAAAATAATTAATTACATCACTACGGTAGAGTCGGCGGGAAGAACGAGAAAGCCACGTGCAAAGATGGCGGCCGATTCGAAAATGGCCACAAAAATCGAATAAAAATATATATACTCTCTGAAATAAAATCAAAGTTACAAAGGGCCGAAAATAAAATTTAAAAAAAAAGAGAATTTTTCTTGAAATTGTGATGCAACAAATTCTTTGATTTTGGGTCGGATAAGTGGAAAAATCGAGTTGTGTGTGGGACGCGGTGAGTGGCTGGATGAGTCGACAGCGGAGTCGGTGGGCGCGCGGGGAGAAGGCAGGGGCGGGGAACGCTGGCAGTCGTAGCCAAGCTACACTCGCAACGTCCGTGTGTGCGGTAGAGTGGTGGATCGGAGAATTTAGAAAGAGATAGATGATCGCAATACCACACGCCTGTGTGCGCGCGATTTTCGATCTCGTTCAACAGAATAATCACTGAGTATTATTCTGATTCGAAATAATTATTTAGAATTCCACCAAAATTATTTTGTTTAAATAACATTATTCTAAATTAAAAATACACAACCACAGGTGACCACTTGTGGAATTTGTGGCAAAGACTCACATTTCTCTTTGGATTTGATGATGCCCACAGAGGTCCCACGAGATCCTCATCGAGGTGTCGGAAAACGTTTCAATTATGAGTTCAGACACAATTAAAATGTTGAAATGGGGTGAGTTGATGAGAGTCTGTAACGAGAGAAAGGAAATGAGAAATGTATGCGATTAAGTGCTTGTGGGGATATTGGCTAGCAAATATCAACACACATAGATAAAACCTCGAAGAGCTCTAATTAATTAATTGAGTAATTAATTGATTAGCAATACCGGTTTACAATTAAAATTATCATGAATTATTAATGATATTATACGCGTATTCAGAATCTATTCTGAATCAGAGTTGTTCCCAATAAGCGATCGGTGGAAATTAGTTTGTAAGTTCGACTTTTTAAAATCGATCGTTATTTTCGGACATACAATGAACTTCGTGTACATTTCTCATTTGTGTTCGAAGTTCTGATGTTAACTATGACTTGTGTTCACATCTTTAGCAGCAGGACATTATATATATTATATATATATACCCTAACAGGCAAAGACATGATGACTGATAATCAGTGGAAATCGTTGGTGGAATGGTACGAAAAGAAAATTTTGGTTAACGAAAGTCCAATCATGCCCAAGGTGTACGAGGAACAACCACATCAGTCTACTACCGAGGTCAGCAAGTTCGGTGAGGGTGAGGAGAGCGGGGAACAGAAAACCAACAGCAACGAGGGCAGATAAAATGTTGCTGACGAGGGTGAGCTAAGAGTTGGTGATGGGGTGTGGAAGTCCCAGCTGGGAAAACTAACGAGTCGGTACTTGCTGCAGCTCTCAAATTAGGTAACAATAAACTCAAAATAACTAATATTGAATATATCGAACCTGAGGTTCAAATAATACGCCCAACACCCACTCCTGTGAATGATCCAACAAAATCTGTTCCCATTGTGCCAAAACGAAAAATTCCAGTCGATCAACGACTAGAGAATATCTGCGAGCAGAGGTTTGTTGGAGAGCCAGAAGGCCTCGCTGCGTGAGCTAAGGGAAGAGAAGGCGGAACGTGATGAGCGGTTCCAGAAACTCGAACAGGGATTGGAGAAAGACATGGATTGGATAAAATCTGGTGATACCAGTGACGAGGTGAGAGAAAAACCTAACCAGGCTAATGACAGTCACGACGTGGATAATAATAAGGAATTAACAGCTGTGGTGGAAAATATTGTAGAGAAACACATGAATACCTTGAAGAGTCAAATCAATATTCAAAACAGAGGCACTGACACTAGCGATGCTAAATTAGTTGCCGATGCTATCTGATTAGATATGAACAAAGGACCTTCAGTCAAAAGAGACTATAAATGAGATAATAGCACAAGATTTGAGCATTTCTATGACTACTTCAAGTCAGAGGTCAGATCCCATAGACTCATGCATGTAATCGATCTAAGGGTTGATTTCGCTGGTGATCAAAGGACCTAGAATGAGCATAAATTCAAAGTTAGAGATATTTTGATCAATCATATTGACAAGAAATATCATTCCAAGGTAGTCTCACTTGATGATCTAGTGGAGATCTTGATTAAGCTCAAAGAAATCAAAAGATATGAGACAAATGTCTCATCTTTCACTGTGAGAAAAGAAATATCGAATATGAAATATATTATTGGTAAGATGACTGCGAGTGAGTTCTGTGAAAAGTTTGAAGATGCAATTCGTAAGTATGAAAATGCTACAGATGCTATTCCTCTATCCGACGAGGAGAAAAGAGATGCATTTAGCAATGCTATTATGGGTTCTGTATCCATGGTGCGATTCCCCTAATCTGTTGCCGAGCTCAAGGGTGAAAAACCCCCTAATTACGAACAATTGAAACTTGTTGTCATGCAGGACGAGGCAGCCAGGAAGCAGACCAATGACAAGGCTGGAGAGGTTAGAGCAACAAACCTGGTGAGCAAAGACGACAGGTGTTTTGAATGTGGAGGTTTTGGGCATCTCGGTCGGTTCTGCCCAGGTAAGGGCAAACGAAAACTTTGCTACAAGTGCAAGGAGTATGGGCACATTAATAAGGAGGGTCCAAACTCAGGTGAGCCTAATAAATCCAATTCAAACAATAAAGGTGGTCGTTGGCATGGGAAAGGTTTTCGAGGATCTGGGCGTACAGTCGGGTCGTTGAAAAGGAGACATGAAAATTAAGGATCTTATGATTCGAGAAATGTCAAGAGGACTAGGTTCCAGGGTCAGTGGAATGGATACGATAGCAAGTACTCAAAATCCAAAACTTATACCAAATTTAACAAGGAAGATACTAGCAAGACTCCCGCTGGAGACAACAAACATAAAGGTAAGCTGAATATATACAATTCAGAAAACTATATGGAAGCGAATGACGATTTGGTTGAAACTCAGGCAATGTTGGTAGATTCAACGGATTATTTCGGAACTAAATTTATCGTTAAATTCCTGGTTGATTCTGGTGCTATGGAGCATCCATCCAATTCAAAGATAATATTTAAATCCCTCGACGAGCGAAACAAAAGTGTTATCAAATGTGCAAACAAAAATGAAGCGGCGGATTTGAAAATGGAGGGAGTCGGTCAAGTGGAGGTTGAATTTGTAGATGGCAACACTTTCGAAATAGATGAGGTTATATTCGCTAAGTTTCTTCAGGCCAACTTGCTGTCGCTGAGAAGATTCGCTGAAATGGGTCTTGCTATATACTTAGATGACAAAAGAATAGACATCTTTAATCCGGAGTCGAACGAGTCTTTTATCTCAGGGGTTTACCGGAAACCATTTTGGATCGTTGAGTTAGAAATCAATAAATACAATCAATTAAACAAGCAAATGTGTAAAAACACGATTAGACGGATGATAGCTAATATGGTGAGTAATGAAACAGGGACTAGTAATTATGTGACGCAAAGTACCACTAGTAAATCGAAAGAATCTTCTAACGTAGAACCGTTGAGCGAAAATAACACAGATTGCAGACGAGCCAGTTAAGTTAAATAATATTGTGCAATCTGAAGAGCTTCAAAAGACCGAAACTTCTAAACCGATTCAGGACAATTTTGATTACTCTATCTGGGACAGAAAAATAAACAATGCAGATGAAGCTCAATCTAATATGAGTGCTGAGAATCTGGATCCGTTTGAAGTTGGAAAAGATTTGTTTCAAGCAAATAACAAAGCCATGTTGTGGCACGTGAGACTAGGCCATGCATCTCTAGCGTATCTCAAAGCTGTCCAATTAAAATTTACAGAAAATAAAGAACTTAGAAACGTGGTGTTTGATGAGTCTATAATGGAGTGCGAAGTATGTTTCGTTTCCAAATTTAATATATTACCGTTTCCTAAAGTAAGAACTCGAGCGTCAGAACCTCTTCAGATTATTCATTCTGACGTGATGGGACCTATATTCCCGAGTTCACATCCGAAAGGATACAGGTATATATCTGTATTCATTGACGATAAATCGAGATTCGCGATGGCATACCCGATGAGAACAAAAAGTGAAACAGGTCACTGCCTTGAAATGTTTGTTAGGAGCGGTAGGAATCTGTTGAGTTACGATGATAAAGTGGGTTATCTCAGGTCAGATCAGGGTACCGAATTTACAGGGGGACATACAGTTGAAGTGTTGAAAAGACTAGGGGCAGATTGCAACTGGCATGTGCCGATACACCTGTGCATAACGGGGTTGCGGAACTGTACAACCAGACAATCCAGAAGAAGGTTCGAGTCTACATGTTTGACGCTAAATTACCGGAAAGCATGTGAGACCTGGCTGTGTCTGCCGCGGCTTACTCCCACAATCATACTCCCCACAAATCCAATGAAATGAAAACTCCATTAGAAGAATTTGCACCGGGACATAGCTTTGATGTTGATCAGGTTAAAAGATTCGGCAATCTTGCGTACATGAAGGTACAGCGAAAGGTCGGACCTAAATTCAGGGCAGTAGGTATACGAGGTGTTTTGGTTGGCTATACTCCAACAGGGTATATTCTGCTAGTACCTGAAGAAAGAAAATTTTATGAGAGTAGGCATGTCAGATTTAACGAAAAGAAAGTTTACGGTGATAAGTATAAAAAGGGAGAAATTAAAGACTTTCCCGAGGTTACTCAAGTGACTGATAAAGACAGGTGGTTTGTAGAATTTGAAAAGAATTCAAACGATTTAGATGAGACATCCACATCGGACGGAGTAGCCAAGAGGAGAAGGGGCAGACCAAGAAAGGTAGCCACCTCTTCTGATGAGAAACAGATTATCATCCCTGATGAGAAAATGACACATGAATCCAGTCCTGCTAAACAAATAATTAATCCAGAATTAAGTACTGGAATATTCCTGGCTTGTCTGTCACAAGGGGAACTGGAATTAGGAGTGGATAAATCTACTGACGATACCTGTCATGCACTGCTCGCTGGTTCCAATTCACATCCCGCGAATTTCACTGAGGCTATGCAAAGTGTTGACGAAAAACACTGGGTATTAACAGTGGAAAAGGAATTGAAATCGATGAGCAAAAACAACGTATGGAAAATTGTAGACAGACCAATAAGTAATAAAAACGGACAGAAAGCTAACATAATTGAGTCTAGGTGGGTCTTTAAAAGAAAAATAGAAGCAAACGGTCAGACGAGACACAAGGCTAGATTAGTTAACAGAGGGTTTAAAGATCGTAATGTTTATGAACTAAGGCAAACTTACGCTCCTGTATCACGAATACACTTGGTTAGGGCCGCGTTTGCTGTCATTAACAAATATGACCTAGACTCATGTCAATTAGATGTAAAAACAGCCTAAATGACGATATTTACGAGGAAATTTACATGGAGATTTCCCAAGGAACTTCTCATTCGGTGGAAGACAGACATAACAAAGTTTGTAAATTGGAAAAATCCTAGTATGGACTCCGAATAAATCCAAAGCGCTGGAACAAAAAATTCACTGAAGTAGCACTTGAAGTAGGCTTAGTGAATTCTGATTTGGAGCCTTGTTTGTTCACTTGGGGTTGTCAGGACAAGTTCTTGATTCTGTTATTGTATGTTGATGACATAATCATGGCCAGTAATGATAGACTCAAGATGAATGAAGTCAAATGGAAATTGAGTTCAGAATTTGGAATGACAGTATTAGGTGAGCCAAAAGAATTTCTAAACATTTCAATTAGAAGAGATCGGAAAAACCGTATTTTAAAGTTGAGTCGAGAGAAATATATCGAAAAGTTGCTAACCAGATACGGTATCCATGACATGTATCCCCAGAGAACTCCAATGCTCACAACACAGGCCTCAAATCATGAACGTGAACAGAGAGAATCCGACTTTAAAGAGGAAGCCTTCGTATTTAATGACAAGCTAAAGAATTGCCCATACCGGGTAATTGTAGGTAATTTATTGTATTTGGTAGGAACTACCAGGCCAGATATTTCTTACGCTGTGAATATCTTGAGTAGACATCAGGTGAATCCAACTGATGAAGATTAGAAGATGGTAAAATGAGTACTTAGGTATCTAAGTGGTACTTCTACTCTGGGTCTGAGGTATTCTGGTGAGATTAACGAAATTGAAGCATACTCTGATTCTAGTTTTGCTGATGGCAAGAACTCATTAACTACGTGTGGATTTGTGATTAAATTGTTTGGGGACTCTATTATTTGGAGAACTCACAAGCAATCTTACGTTCCATTGTCAACTTGTCAGGCTGAATGTGTTGCAATGAGCGAGACCAGTCAAGAGATGTTATCTATATATAACTCTTTAAAATTAATTTTTCCACCCAAGCTGCCAATGATATTATGGTGCGATAACAGAGCAGCGACGAGTTGTGCAGAGACAAGTGGGAGAAATAGATTAAGGCACATTATTGATGTTAAAGCTCATCATATTAAAGAATGTGTCAAGCTAAACTTGATCAAAGTAAAATGGATATGCTCAAGAGATCAATTAGCTGACGTGTTTATAAAACCTCTGACATTTGAATTACATACACGTCAAGTTGATAAAATATTGAATGTAAATATCTAATGACAGTCTTATTGTGTGTTCAGGAAAGAAGAAAAACTAGGTTAAGGAGGACGTGAAGCTATCGGGAGGGATTGTTGGAAAAAGGCGCCAGCTCCCCGTCAACTGGTCCCTTCTCTATTAATTGCTTTACGCTTATTCTTATGTAACTATACTGCGCTTGCACGGAGTGTGATGTGAGTCGACACTGCGTGTGCCGGCGGCACTTCGGCCTGTGTGCCTTGACGAGTAACATTAAAACGTTTCTTGATAATATCAACTGCCGCGTTATTTCTAACGCCTGACCTACCAACTTCAACAATAGTAAAAATCTTTGTTAATTCAAATTTCACGAGAAAGTGGAAGGGAGAGGTATGATGGCGCAGGGTTGCAAATTTTACCCAACAAGGGGAGTGGGTTTCAGAACCTTTCTGAGCCACCCCCATCTCTCCAATACCATGCTTTGTTTAAATAAATTAAAAAATTGTTGAATGAAAAATAAAAATCTTGCTAATTGAAATTGCACGAGAGGGTGGAAGGGGAAGGTATGATGGTGGAGGATTACAAATTGTACCCAAAGAGGACAGGGAGTTTCAGAATATATTTGAGCCACCCTCTATCCCTCCGTTAGCATGGGTTGATTGAATAAAAAAAATATATCAGGGCCACGAGGGAGGACGGTTCAACTCTAACACTTTCTGATCCTCATATGCGAGCTCTTACAATCTGACCCTTAGATTTTGATCCTTCTGATCCTCATATTTTTATCCACACCTTTTGACTCCTAGATTTTTACCCTCAATTCCTCTTCATTCTATTTTGAAACTTGTAAATTAAGGAAAATATTAACATACATATAATAAGAACAGAACGAATAAATTTAAATTAATCTAATTATGAAGACAGAATCAGAAAGAAAATAAAATAAAATGAAATAGTATACATTAATCTAGCGATGGCCGCGAAGCGCCCGTTCGATAGTATTACAATCTAAGGCTAAAAATGTAAGGATCAGAAGGGGAAAAATTAATTGTTTATTGAATTATTAACTCAATAAGCTATTAATTCAATTTTTAAGCAAATTTATCTATCGACAAATTAATAAATGACTTAATTTATCGCTTCATTAGTATAGTTCCAGATAAGACTCTAAAATGGTCTTACATTTTCGATCTTAATCGCTGCATCAATTTAACATTGTCAACCAATCTTTCATCTTACCGAACTCAAATCTACCTAGAGATTTTTAAATCAGACCCGTTTTCAATCTTGAAATTGCGATCTCTAAATTTAAGATCGGAACGGGATTCATGAACGATCTTAACGTTCCACCAGCATTCTTGAAGCGCGAGATGAGGCAATCGTTCATCGGCTTCTCGTAAGAATAGAGGCAAATGTCGCCACAGGCGGCGCTATCCGGGGTTCAGCGTCAAGAGTCCCATTTCGGTATCATGTGGAAAATTTTGGCCGAGCGGAAGACAATTCTTTTCTACTCAACCCTGATCGATAGACAACTTTTAGCACCACAAAAGTGAACTAGAAGAGTTACTTGAGGCATGTAAACAAAATTTAGCCAAATGTTTTCACATTCAGGGTGTGTTTCTTATGAAGTGAAAATTTTTGTGAGGGAATCGCTCTTAGCGCGACTATTGATGGGTTAAATTCCGTAAGATCGTATGTTAAGATCGGAAATTGGTCTGATTTTAAGACTGTTTATCGGACTTCCTGTCTTAAGTCTTAGTTTCAGACCGCTCGTAAGACCGGAGTTTTCACAGTATTTTCACAGTTGGACCATTCCTCCATTTACACGATGTCATTAACTGATTCAAGGGACGTATGGATAGATAAATCTATTCATACTAAGAGAAAATACTAAGAGAATTAGAATTTAGAGAGAAAAAATTTCGCTTCACCCAGCCGGGAGTCGAACCCGGGTCTCCCAGATACGCGTCGGGCACTCTTACCGACTAAGCTACCGGGAACCACAGAAATTCACTCAAATTCACCTCATACACCGTTTAACCTCCTTTAGGCATTAAAGAATTCTAAGAGAATTAGAATTTACAGAGAAAACATTTCCGCTTCACCCAGCCGGGAATCGAACTTGGGTCTCCCAGAGACGCGCCGGGCACTCTTACCGACTAAGCTACCGGGAACCACAGAAATTCACTCTCAAATTCACCTCAAACACCGCCTAATCTCCTTTAGGCATTAAAGAATTCTAAGAGAATTAGAATTTAGAGAGAAAAAATTTCCGCTTCACCCAGCCGGGAATCGAACCCGGGTCTCCCAGATACGCGCCGGGCACTCTTACCGACTAAGCTACCGGGAACCACAGAAATTCACTCTCAAATTCACCTCAAACACCGCCTAACCTCCTTTAGGCATTAAAGAATTCTAAGAGAATTAGAATTTAGAGAGAAAAAATTTCCGCTTCACCCAGCCGGGAATCGAACCCGGGTCTCCCAGATACGCGCCGGGCACTCTTACCGACTAAGCTACCGGGAACCACAGAAATTCACTCTCAAATTCACCTCATACACCGCCTAATCTCCTTTAGGCATTAAAGAATTCTAAGAGAATTAGAATTTAGAGAGAAAAAATTTCCGCTTCAGCCAGCCGGGCATCGAATCCGGGTCTTCCAGATACGCGCCAGGCATTCTTACCGACTAAGCTATTGGGAACCACAGAAATTCACTCGCAAATTCACCTCAGATACCTCACCTCATGTGCGTTAAATGTCCATATATCACATGGGACGAAGCCCTTTCTAGAATGCTCCCATTCGTGCGATGTGGGTTCAAACCTAGGACATTATCTGATTATTGTTTCTTTTTCTCAATTTATTCAGAAATGCATGAATATGCGGTGAGAAGGTATGAAAAAAAAATCAGCCAATATTTACTTTCTATTTTTACTCCCGAAGGCAAACCAGAGGGAAGGGTATTGGGCTCGCTAAATAAGAAAACGCCACTTAGGCTCTAAGGCGTACGGGCACTCACACACACCGCCGTATACTTGGCGAACAGATTAAATATTGCCTAAAATCAATGGATGGAGTAATTAGGAAATAATTTGAGAAATTTTAGGGAAGATTTTCATAATTTAGGAACAAATAGTTAATTAGTAATCATTAAAAAATGTTTAGACCGTATAGTTGGCAAAAATAAATGAGAATAACAAAATTTTTATTCTAATCGATGTAAAATAATTTGGGAATTGTAGGAAAATAGTTTTTTCTATTTGGGAAAGTGTTATTACATCGATAATCAATGGAAAAAAAACATGCAACTATTGTTGTTCAGGAGTCACGTGACTGAGTCTTCTCCTCCTTCCATCTTTTGAGCTATGGTGGGGGAATAAGTAGTGGAGAACGGTTATAGGTTATGGCATTCTGTGATAACATTTTAAAATATCAATAAAACAACTTAGCTATTACAATAAGCTATTAATTCAATTTTTAAGCAAATTTATCTATCGACAAATTAATAAATGACTTAATTTATCGCTTCATTAGTATATTTTCAGATAAGACTCTAAAATGGTCTTACATTTTCGATCTTAATCGCTGCATCAATTTAACATTGTCAACCAATCTTTCATCTTACCGAACTCAAATCTACCTAGAGATTTTTAAATCAGACCCGTTTTCAATCTTGAAATTGCGATCTCTAAATTTAAGATCGGAACGGGATTCATGAACGATCTTAACGTTCCACCAGCATTCTTGAAGCGCGAGATGAGGCAATCGTTCATCGGCTTCTCGTAAGAATAGAAGGCAAACCAGAGGGAAGGGTATTGGGCTCGCTAAATAAGAAAACGCCACTTAGGCTCTAAGGCGTACGGGCACTCACACACACCGCCGTATACTTGGCGAACAGATTAAATATTGCCTAAAATCAATGGATGGAGTAATTAGGAAATAATTTGAGAAATTTTAGGGAAGATTTTCATAATTTAGGAACAAATAGTTAATTAGTAATCATTAAAAAATGTTTAGACCGTATAGTTGGCAAAAATAAATGGGAATAACAAAATTTTTATTCTAATCGATGTAAAATAATTTGGGAATTGTAGGAAAATAGTTTTTTCTATTTGGGAAAGTGTTATTACATCGATAATCAATGGAAAAAAAACATGCAACTATTGTTGTTCAGGAGTCACGTGACTGAGTCTTCTCCTCCTTCCATCTTTTGAGCTATGGTGGGGGAATAAGTAGTGGAGAACGGTTATAGGTTATGGCATTCTGTGATAATATTTTAAAATATCAATAAAACAGGAGTATTTTTTCTGCACAACGTTCAGAGCTGAAGCAATTGGGAGCAAGAAACAATATGCGCAGGAAGGTCATTAGGAAATCTATGGCAACTTTTACAATCAACAAGGGAAATGGTGGTCAGAATATCTGTTTTGAGGAGAAGGGCTGTGGAGCCCGAGAAGTCTATTATTAACTCTCCAACAACGCATAATGCTCTTGAAAGAGTGAAGAGCCGGCTTCAAGTGTCATATCATCCCCATCAGGATCCTCATGGACACATTAAGATGCGTGGAGATCTAAATTGAGATCTGAATTGAGTAACTTGTCAGCGAGGGTGGCCGAGCAACTCTCGAGAGGAATCAAGATGGGAAAGTCCAAGAAAATCGAGCTGAAGGTGCCAGTGAATTTTAATAAAAGCCTTTCACCCCTATGAAAAACATTGACAAAGTTGATGACGTTCTCCCTAGTATTCAATTCTCAAAAGAGAGGACTGTGAAAACCTAACGCGAAGACACCAAGTCCTATGAATTTAACTTCAGTTGAAGCTCGGACTTATCAGAAATATTAGTCGATCATACACACTGCGCGGCATATCTTCGGACAGATCAATGCTGATGTGGCTCATGCCATCAAAAAGTCTAAGCCTGGGAATTCATTGGTGAAGGGTAAGTCTGGTACGGAAATGAAGGGTCAACATTCTGATTTGATTCCTAAGATGAAGAGGTGAAGGAAGGAGAGAAGATAGAGACGATGGTCTTAGATTGTTAAAGGTCATTCCCAAAATCGCAAAATGTTTCCACGGTTATGATTCATGAGAACGTTAAATTGACGGAGGAAACGAAGAATTTGGGGAGGTTTGTGATGAAGAAGCCCAAGATGGAAGTGATTTTTAAGCTAACGATTTCACGGTGAAAGATTCTAAATGCAATAATCAGGTACAGCATACTGACGTGACTGATGTCTTGAGGTCACTGGAGAACGACTACGGGTATTGTTAGTACGATACCTTGAGTTAGCAATCAGGTGGTGAATTGAGCAATGCCATATATTTTGTTTTTAAAATTAATTGATTCAAAATTCTCAATTAAAACCAAATTCAACTCTAATTCTTTTGATATTCCGAAACTGAACCCTCTCCCTAAATAATAAGATTCCTTTCCGCTGGGAAAATTCCAGTTAGAACCCACTTGACAATTTTCCTTATATTTTTTAAAAGATAAGAGTATAAACTTTGCGTCGTCTAATTAAATTCAAAACTTAATAATTTTAGATTTCTTTTTAATGAACAATTGAAAAGATAGTCCTCCGATGCGAATAATTTCTCCGGGCATAACAATAGAATAAGGAAAAATACAAAAATAATTTAATTGGATATTCTTTGAATAATGAAATTATGTCAACAATATTTTCTATCAGTAGAAAACTCTAAAAAACTAGAAGGAAATATTCATTGTAATATTGCGCTCAGATTGACTAGAATGCGGAGGCCGGAAGTATCGAGAGACCTTCTCTAGTGTCGAGAGACCTTCTTTGTGGCTTGGGACATTTTCGAAATCATTGCCTCATGATATTAACATAGGATTCACACATAACTGAAATAATTTTTCAATAGCCAAATTCCATTATAAATTCATTATAAATTCGCGTTTTTTCGTATAAAACTGGTCTCTTCTATGGATAAATTCTAACACCCGTCGATATTGCTTTTTCCATGCAAACTGCAACAGGAAAAATTTTTCCTCAGGAGTACACAAAGACTTATAACTTCAAACTCTATAGTTGAAAATTTATTATGAACTTTATCAATTGCTAGCGCCCCTTGTACCTGAAGAAATAACATTAAATGTAATTTTAATTTCAATGGCTGTTATATCTCATTCTTTCATTCTTTTTCTTTCTTTTTCAGCTCCCCGATGGCAATTATCTTGTAGGCAATTTACCATTGGATATTCATTTTTCTTCAATCTATTGTTGTTACTGATAAGATAATTACATACTTGAGCAAATAATTTGGATCGCTACAATATACTTCATTGTACTGTTTCTTTATTGTATGATAAATACTGTGACGTTATGAGTTTTACCCGGAGATAAAACTCAGTGAATGGTAGGTCCTTTTCCTTCGGCTATTACCGTCAGTGAGAGGAATCTCCTTTTCACTACACCTTTTCACGTATTCCTGCTCTGTAATCCTTTTTGTATGGTCACTTAATCCTCAGCTAACTTCGGCGGTGAGCTCATGGGGGATTCACTTACTTGTAGGGATGTTAGGAAAGATATGAAGGGATATTACTTGGTGATATTCTAAATAAACACTCCCGTATTGATCGGTAAAAGTATGGTATATTAATCGATGGTTTAAAATACACGACTTTTTTACTTATGGGTTGTTATACGCGTTATTAAAAGACTCGACTGGGGACTTCCACTCGATTGTGGCTGAAGGCCTGAGCTAGAGGTCCGCTCGACTCTGCTCCTGATCGTACTCTGGTGCTTCCAGAGTCCTCAAAACTTGGCAAAGCCCCAGTTTGCTGAGCTAGGCAGTCTCACGGTTTTCTTCACTAACACTATCTCGTGTCATCACTGATAGAGACTCAAACAGTCAAACAGTTCATCATTCTGAACTGGACTCTTGAAAAACCATGGGACTGCTTACCACGGTGTCCAAATGACACCATCCAGCGTTATAATATTATATTATATAATTGCTAACTAAATCGACGTATTGATCGATCTCAATATGTCACACTCCCCTACTAAAACTATTGTTATGTCTAAAATACAATAGTAATTACAAATATCAAGACTTCCTTCAAGTCTTCGCCTGATGGGCCTTCCTATGCCTGAAAGGCTATCGATTCCCGACCATGAGGGGTAAAAATCCCTGCTTTATGAGCAATAGGTAGATGCAAATAGTTGCATTGACTTAATTAATTCATGGTGAAATTTAATCGTAACCCTATCGACCGAACCCTTACAAAATTAATTCTTGCTTCTAATATAAAATCATTTTAAGTGAGCTCATGACTCGATACATAACATGATTGAAAATTTTCGTATTCCTGGTCTTGGTCGTGGTCTTTCCTCTGGGCCTGGGTCGTGTGGCCTACCACCCTCCTAAGTCTCGCTGTGCTGAATATCGGGGAACTGTCATTTGCTCCCCCCCAATATGGTTCGACCATCTGCCAACCCTGGGGCACAGCAGCTAGGGGCACAGGGCGTTGTTGGGGTGGTTGGAGATGCACCACTTGGTTTCGAGGAATCAATGCTCTTAAATCCCCAATTGAGGCCAAGGTATCGACGGAGTAGGTGCGATCGACTGCTCCCAGAGGCCTCTCTGGCTTCACGATCTCGGTGATGGTAGCGGCGGAGACGGGCCTTGTCTCACTGATTAGAGTCCTCATTGGGATGTGCACCTCTCGCACTGCTTGATGTTCTGTATGCCTTGGTGTTGCCCTTTCTGGTGAAGGCGTCCTAGTTGCCTATCTGCGAGGGGTCTTTTGTCTGCTCTTGGTACCTGAACATGTCTTAATTCCCCCACACAACATATCGATCTTTGACCATAGTGAGAATTTCCATACGACCCCAGCAATTATTCCCAACGTACCTAAGGTAATTTCCGCTAGTCCTAGTCGGTTTTCTATCCTGGTTACCCGTCTATCGGCAATTCTTTGTCGACTTAGGGCTTTGGCCCTGTTAATAATGACCTGTAGTCCTACACTGTCTTTTCCCATACTACCTTCGCCATTCCGTCCAGTCTGTACGGTTGGAGAGAGAGTAACGTCATCGAGAATTTCCGATAGATTGCCCTCCCCGAGTCCGCGCACGGTTTCATTTATCAAGGCTGGGATGTTTAGGTAAGCCCGTCTCTCTATTTGTTATTTTCCAATAATAAACGAAACGCTATACTTGTACCCTCCCGGTATTCTTTGAAAAAACATTGAGATTTATACTTGAGTATAACCTCCTGTTTTTCTGTCTCGGGTCCGTTTCGCTGACTTCGACGATGGCGGATCGTGTGTCACCATGAAAGAGGGGTGTCAACTTTCCTTCTCAATGGATTTCTCTCTCTTTTGTACTTTCGATGTTTCATACTTAGAATAAGAGAAAATATCAATGTTGAGAAGGGATAAAAAGTTCTGTTATTTCTCTTCTCCCCTTTCGTGGATTTTTCGCCTTAATTTTTTATTTATATAGAGAGATATAAATAAAAAAATAAGGCGAAAAATTCAGGGGACACTCAAGTTCAGGGGACGCTTAAATTCAGGGGACGCTCAAATTCAAGGGACGCTGGGTGCCTATACGAGGAGGTGCGTGTATTTATAAGAGATGTCTATATGAGGGGTGCTCATATGGAAGATGTTTATGGGTACGGTCACACTGCTGCGGTCACACGGACGGGGGGGGAACGAGCGAAGCGAGTGGGGGGGGCAAAGCCCCCCCCCGGGTTGGCGAGCGGAGCGAGCAGGAGGCGAAGCCCCCTAGTATATATATAAAATTAGTTCTGATTTTCTGACGGACATGCCGCCTCCAGGAGTCAGGCTTTCTTCAGTTTGCCGCGGTGTACTATTTTCAGCCCTTTCTCCGTCTGGATTTTTATATTATTATTTTCGAGGATTTCGATGAAACGATATGGCCCTTTCCAATCATCGTCCCCTTTTCCCGTCTTTGGTTCTTTACAGAGCCAAACATCCTCTCCTGTTTCGAAAGGTATTTCTTTCACCCTTTTGTCGTAATATTGTTTTGACTTCTTCGATTTTATTAAATTTACTCGAGCTTTATCGCGTACTCTTCTCAACCCTTCCGTCAATTCTTGGAATAATGCTCGATACGGTTAACCCCCTATTCCCTCGACTGATCTCGCTGATGGTATCCGCGGTTTTACCCCAAAAACTAACTCGTGAGGTGTGTAACTGGTGCTTTCGTGAATGCTACTATTATTCGCGAACATCGCCATATCTATCCATTTATCCCAATCCCCCCTATTTCCGATCTGAGTTTTTAGAAATTCAGTCAAGACGTGGTGACTGCGCTCGAGAGATCCGTTAGATTGAAGGTGGTACGCGGTTGTCAAGTATTGGCGAATCCGAAATAGTTTACAAAATTCGGCCGTGATTCCGCTCGTAAAATTCGTACCTCTGTCCGATAAGATTGCTTGGGGTGCGCCGAAAGTGCATATTTGTCTGCGTGTAAGGGCGCGTGCTACGTCTTCCGCTCTCTCCGTTCTCAGCGGTACGGCAAGGGCGTATTTAGTCAGGCAGTCCTGCATGGTCAACAAATATGCATATCTCTTGTTGTTCCTCCCTGAAGGCTCATAGATATCCATGGATACCTTCTCAAACGCATCTATCGGTGTGTCGGTGATGATCATCGGATAGCGAGCTTTTTCCCTTGTCAGTTTGTTTCGTTGGCATACCTGATAGAAATTCACATAATCTCTGACTGTTTGGGCCATATTTTTCCAATAATATTGAAGTCCCACTGCGTACAAGGTCTTTGTTATGCCCTTGTGTCCTCCTATCGCTGATGTATGTTTTTCCTCCATAATTGAAATCCGATCTTCCTCTACTGGTACTTCGAGTAATCGTGCGCATAATACTACTCGTGTGTCGGTTCCTCCTAGTCTTTCTTTTAGCCGTGTTCTGATGGCCTTCCTCGATCTCTCTGTTGAGGAGTCGGAGTCGTGGGTCATCCTTATTTTTGGCAGTTTTTCGGTGATTATTAATTCGAGGAAAGTTTCGAGGGCTCTTCTAGTATTTTCTTCCAGGACTTCTGCTTCTGAATCGTCCTTGATGACGAGTCCAAATCCGATTCGTCCGGCTTTTTCGAGCCTAATGACCTCTCCTTTTTGATTGACCTGAGAAGTCATCTATTCCCGTTGTATCCAGTCTTTCTCGACTAATACCCTGAGGCAGGCGTTATCCAATTCTCCAGTTGCTGGGAGAAAAAAATGCAAAATTCTCCTTCACTTCCGTTAAATGTGTTCGGGAATATTCAACATTTTCATCGCCTTCCTCTTCTGAAAACTGATACTCTGGTGGATCTTCGCTGGGGAGGGGGAAGTCTTCTCTCTCACTGTTATCAGCGTCCGTCGGTGGCTCCCATCGAAGTTGATGTCATCCAGTAGTTCTCCGTGTTGGCCACTTTCATCGGTTTCTTTCTTTCTTTCCCCTGTGCCGGTTTCCTCTTCGCTGTAATGCAATGGGTCATTGCCTGCATCAGCTGATCCTGCTGTTGCTACTGGGCTCCCTTGGACCATTTCCTCTTCGTCCGATGAGTGGGTCTCGGGTGGGGTCAAACACACTTCTGGTTTTACTTCCGGGCTCGGAAGTTTCGTCTCCAGAATGTGTCTCATAGGGTAGCCGTGGTTGTGCTTTCTTTTTTGTCTTTTAGGGGTATTTTCTTCCTCCTCTGTAGTTATTTCTTCGAGATGAATTTTTCGTGGACGTCCTCGCTTCCTTTTCTCAGCGAGGATTTTTCGGGACTGTCCTCGCTTCATTTTCTTGACCGGAATTTTTCGGGGCCGTCCTCGCTTTCTTTTCGTCTGTAGTTTCTCCTGAACCTCTACGTTGTCGTTAGGGTTATCCTGAGGATTGTTTTGAGGGATGACGTCACTTCTATCGGCGGGAGTTGTTGGTGTTATCCCGTCTCTTTTGGGTATTTGCAGGGGTGTTCTTTTGATTACCGCTGTCTCTTGCGGTTCCTGGTTTACCGACACTACTCGACATTTGGGCACATGTGTGTCGGTGCTTCCCCTTTTTATTTTTATCACGTCGCGGGATTTCACAGCAGTTATTACGTGTGGTCCCACTGTTAGGTATGGTGAGACATTCTTGTACCGTACCAAATCGCCGACGTCCATTTCTGGATAATCGTTTGTTAAGTCTATTGTTAATTTAGTAGGGTCCCGATTCGGCGGGGGATCGTTTACTGTTATGATGCATTCCTCCCTTACAATGTCCGGTCTCGTGCCTCGCATGATTTGGACCTTGTTATCGGGCCATATCATTTCGACCACGCATGGGCCTATCCTTTCGCCGCTTGGTATGATGACATACCATATCGCGTCTCCAATTTCCGCCTTCTTTCTCAGTGGATTTATTTAGCCGATTACGGCGACGTTCTACTCCCGAGTGATTTCATTAGCCTCGTCAGGTATCGGGTTTCGAGATAGTGCGTCCGCGTTGAGATTCAATTTTCCCGGTTTATATTTAATGTTACAGTCATACTCTTCTAATTCGTTCGCCCAGCGACGTGATTGGGCCCCTGGATCTTTGGTGGACCTCAGCCACACGAGTGGCTGATGGTCAGTTACCAGTGTAAATTTTCTCCCATTAATATACGGCCGAAATTGTCTTATCGCAAAAATAATTGCGAGAAGTTCCTTTTTTGTTCTTGTGTAATTTCGTTCAGGTTGCGTCATCACTTGTGACGCATAGTTTATGGGCACGTCTTCGCCTATCTTGCCCTGGCTAAGGATCGCTCCGACTGCGTAATCTAATGTGTCGGTTGTAACGACGAACGGCTGAGAGAAATCCGGGTGTCTCAAGATTGGATAGGACGTTATTTCTCGCGTTATTGAATTAAATGAGTTTTCCTGTTCTTCTCCCCATACGAAAGGAGTATCCTCCTTCAACAGTTTTGTGAGTGGGCGCGCTTCCACCGCAAAATTTTCGATAAATTTGCGATAGAATCCCGCTAATCCGTTAAACTGTCTAATACCTTTCTTATTTTTCGGCCTTTGGTATTTAAAAAATGGATCAATCGTTTTGGGGTTGGGCCTTATTCCTTCTTCGCTTATGCAATGGCCTAAGAAAGTCACTTCTTCTCTCCAAAATTCGCATTTAGAGGGCTGCAGGCTCATTTGTATCTTATGGAGTCTATCTACAAATAATTTGTATTTTTCCCTGTGATCTTCGAGGGTTTTCCTATAGACTACAATGTCATCCATATACACAAATAAACCTCCACCCTGTAATCCTGACAGAACGACGTCCATTGCCCTTTGAAAGGGTGGTGGGCCGTTTGCAATTCCCATTGGGATTATAGTGTAGTAAAAGTGCCCCTTTGGAGTTAAAAACGCGGTTTCGGGGCGACTTTCAGGCGCTAACGGGATTCGATGGAACCCTGACACTAGATCGAATGTTGAGAAATACCGCATTCCCCCTAATTGATCGAAGATGTCCGTCGTATTCGGCAAAGGGTACGCGTCCGCGACCATTTTTTCGTTCAGTCTACGAATGTCGACGACCATGCGCCATCGCTTCTCTCCGTCGGGGCCTGGTTTTGTCGGAATCATCCACAAGGGAGAATTGTATGGTGAATCAGAGGGTTCAATGATACCGGCTTTTAGCATGGTATCTATTTCCTCGTTAGATTTATCTCTGATATGGAAGGGCAGGCGAAATTGTCTAACCACGACAGGCTCATCGTCTTTCAATTTAATTTTATACCCTGGGATTTTTGCCTCTTTTAATTTTTCTTCGTCAAGCTTATATACCCAGTTCCTGCTCTTCCTCATCGAGACCTTCTAATTTCAGTATTTCAATTACCTTATCTGCTCTATTTTCGTTCTTTCGATCATTTGAAACCTCTGTTTCACCAAATGCCTTAATTTCCGCTTCAGTCGCGATTGACTCGACTTCTTCTAGGTCAACGAATGGAATTTTAAATCGCTCCTCGGTTTCCCGGGTATTCTAGATATGCAAAAAAGCTACACTTTGTTTAGGCTTCACTATCGCGTCCCCGAAGTTTACTGCGTCGAATTTACCTACTCTGACGTATACGAGCTTGACTGTTCTAGGCGGAAGAGGAATTGACTCCGTGTTTATGAACGTGTGTACCCCTTTCCCTATAGTCGAAGTGTCTTTCCCATAGTCAATTTTGACTGTCTTACTTTTTAGAAACGGTCTACCCAGCATCCCATCTTCTATCAGCGGAAAATTTGAGTCGACGACATGGAACTTGTCCGCGAACCCCTCTACGTCCAGAATTACGTACCCTACTATCTTCAATCTCCCCGGTGTAACCCCTTTAATTATTATTATTTCTTCGCGATTTATTATTACCTTTGGGCTGAGTTTATCTAACCTTACGAGATTTACGTCAGCCCCCGTATCTACAAAGAATTGACCTCTCCCCCCTCTCATTCTATCAACTTTTGAATGAATTTGAGTGGGGGGTACATCCATTACACGGAAATTTACATGGGCCGTCTGATATATCGTGTTCTGCGCGTTTGACTCGCCCATGTCCCCGAGTCCCGGATCGCGCAGTTTCTCCGAACTCACTTCTAGTTTAAATTTTGAGAGGGGCCGGCGACAGAAGTCGGTTCTGTCTGTTGTCCTTCTCCCTTGGTTTCGCTAGAAGTCGCGGTTCTTGGGAGTTGTTTTTTTATTTGATGTGCTGGGGTTCTGCAATCCTGTGCAAAGTATCCGGGCTTAGCACACCGATAGCAGCCGTTGGTGCTCGATTTCTTTCCCCGCTTATCATATTGTTTCCCCCCTTTGTACTCTGGTTTGCCTTTGGCGTTGCCAGAGCCGCGTTTCTGTCCGTCGGCTTTTGCTAAAGTCGTGGCCTTAATGCTCATTTATCTCAAATCAGCCTCAAGGGCATCGTCGTCGATTGATTCGAGCTTTCGAATTTTTCCTTGCCCTTGAGATTACATTGTTTTCGCGTGCAATTTTCTAAGGTGTTCGAAATCTTCTGTTTCTTTGAGCGTAGACTCGATCGTCACGGCTATCCCAACGGCTTCATCGAAAGAGGCGGGTGTCAGAGAAAACATCATGTTTTTAATGTCCCTTCTGAGTTCCGCCAGAAAAGCTTCTCGCATATTTAGTTTAATTCCGTGAATGTTAATTCCGTAGTCTGCCATCGCGTCCGTGTCGAGTCGACTCTGCGCTTTTAATTGAAGAGCCCGGAATCGCGCTTCATAGTCCGTCACTGACTCCCCGTATTGTTGATAGAGGCGTGACATTTTTGCGAGAATTTGACGCAGGTTTTCCCTCGTACCGAACGACAGGCGAAGTTTCAGATCGAGATCATCGAGTGAATTGATGCTGGTTAACGTGCTTTCTACTGCCAATCTTGCTTTTGGGCCAAATTTCGGCAAGCATTGGTGCAAAAAATTTAATTCGTCTCCCGGTCTTAAGAGTCTGCGTGACATATTTAGGCTCGTAATGAACCTTTCTACGTCGTCCCCAAATTCATACTTCGGCAGCGGTCTGATCGCGTTCCTCACTCTCTGATCTTTCCCATATGAGTGATCTGCCCATGGGGTATAACCCATTGGTAACTCGTAGTTTTGTCCTGCAAGACCTGGATTAACCTCTAGTCCTGTGTTCGTATCCCCAGGATTGCCATTTGAGTTTACACTCTCAACATTTATTCCTGGAGCCGCACTGAATCTTCCTAGGCCGAAATTTGTTCCTCCAAATCTCGCGGTGATGTCTGACATTGGCCTTCTGAGTTCCATTTCCGGCCTACCGAGTCTGTAACCCATATCAAATGTTCGTCCTATGTCTATATCTGGTCTTTCCGTCGCGTAATTCCTGGCCAACCTCGGATTGTATGGTCCCAGTCCCAAATCTGGTCTATTGAATCGGTAATTATTTCCATACGCTGAGGCCGGTTGCCCCAATTCCAAATCCGGTCTATTAAATCCAGTGAAAATTCGCGATGTTGGGGAGGTAAATGGGAACGTTTGGGAAATACCAATTGACGTAGGCGCTACCGAACTTGTGCTCATTCTGGGATGTAGAGTTGTAAATGTTATGGTTGTATTTGCCGTGCATGATGCAACTGATAGATTAGTCGTCGATGCTTCGCAGTTTACCGGTTCCGTCGGCACTCCTGTCGTTACCCTGTTTGACACCCTCTCCATGTCTATTCTAGCTAATTCTAATCCTGAGAGGTACGGTCTCGAGTCACTGTTCCGTCGGTCGCGTCGACGAGTCCGACTGGTCAAAGATCGCGTTGAACGGGTAGGAGGAATTTTGAGACTTTTTGGTACTTACGCAGACCCAAAGACGGCTAACAGAAGCCAGATGTGCATCTTCTCGTCCTGGATCTCGTTCGTTGTCTCTGCGCGTTGCTTCTCTGCTAGGTGTCTCTGCTACACGATTTAGCGAGTTGTCCCTGGTAGTTGCCTCCGCTACCCGTTTTATCGAGTTGTCTCTGTTTTCCGATTTGGCGAGTTGTCACTGCTTTTCGATTTGGCGAGTTGTCTCTGCTTTTCGATTTGGCGAGTTGTCTCTCCTTTCAAACTCGGCTATTGGCTTCTTGTGATGAGGTAAAGCCGTTGTTTTCTTGCGAAATCTACTTTTTGGACGTTCTCCCTTCGTCTCTTTCTCTTTCCTTTTCACAAATGTGAAATGCTTGACACTCAACCGTATCGTATGAGGTTGAAGCAAGAAACTGAATTGGGTCATCTGCCCTTTGTCCGTCGGCTCTTCTCAGTACACGCGTATACCACTAGGTTCTTCACTGTATCCCTTCAGCTCTGGAATCATCACATAAAATTTTCCTTGTGCTTGCACTCGATTCCCCGAATGAGTGCCAAACTAGTCGGTCGCCAATGTGACGTAATGACTTTTACCCGGAGGTAAAACTCAGTGAATGGGAGTTCTTGTCCGTCCAGCTATTACTGGCAGCGAGATGAATCTCCTTTTCACTACACCTTTTCACGTATTCCTGCACTGTAATCCTTTTGTATGGTCCCTTAATCCTCAGCTAACTTCGGGCGTGAGCTCATGGGGGATTCGCTCACTCATAGGGATGTTAGGAAAGGCATGAAGGGATATTACTTGGTGATATTCTAAATAAACGGTCGCCTATTTATCGGTAAAAGTATGGTATAATAATCGATGGTTTAAAATACACGACTGTTTTACTTATGGGTTGGTATACGCGTTATTAAGAGACTCCACTGGGGACTTCGACTCGATTTTGGCTGAAGGCCTGAGCTAGAGGTCCGCTCGACTCTGCTCCTGATCGTACTCTGGTGCTTCCGGGGTCCTCAAAACTTGGCAAAGCCCCAGTTTGCTGAGCTAAGCAGTTTCACGGTTTTCTTCACTAACACTGTGTCGTGTCATCACTGACAGAGACTCAAACAGTCAAACAGTTCATTATTCTGAACTGGGCTCCTGAAAAACCGTGGGACTGCTTACCACGGTGTCCAAATGACACAGCGGGATTGCTGACCAGTGTCTGGATGACAGGAAAGAGAAATCATATTTCTCATTCCCACCATCCAGCCTTATAATATTATATTATATAATTACCAACTAAATCGACTTATTGATCGATCTCAATATGTCACAATACATAGATGAAATACAATCTATGTCAGTAATAAACATTTGTTACTATAGAAGAGTGTTATGAGATTACTTTTTCTATATCGCAAATGAGATTATTATATCAATTGCAAAACGTTGTCTAACAAAACAATATCGTCTATTTTGCAGGCCTCGACTTCATAAAGTGTCGAAAACTCAACAGTCCAAACTCTCAATCCCTTTTCCTTATCAAATATTAACAATCATACTGAGTAATAACAATCCTGAGTAATAAAAATCGAATAATTAGAAATTACTTAAATCACAGATCTCATATCTAATACTGAGAATATTTACCTTTCACTAGTTAGAAATTTAAATCACTCTTTCCTTGTGATTTTGCATAAAATTATGAATGAAAATTATTAGTTATTAGCCTCTCTTCTCCTCAGTAGAAAGTAAAATGGAAATGTATAAAAAGTAGTGAAAAAATATCACTTTAGGCGAACAACTTGAAAATTTAATGCACTTATATATTCCTTTCAAAATATTTCGAGTGGAAAATATCCCCACCAATGAAGAATAGATCTCTGGATAATAATTGCATGCATGTGGCATCACGCTTGGGAGCACGTAAAAAAAGTATTAATTAGTTATAGAATCTGTCTCGCAAATGATGTAAATTGCTGCATGCGGCTTCACAGATGTATCTTGTTTGGATTTGTAATTTATCGATTCCTCCATATCATCACAATGGATCCAAGATCCTGAAGAACGAAGACAGTAGGCTGAAAAATGACCTGGTTCTCTATTTTCTAGAGCTCCTTCCTCAATGTCCCGAGATGATATCCCTGGCTTATGATGAACAATCCCTACGAGTCTGAAAATTATAAATTAACACAATTGAACTCCTACTCAGCAATAACTTATGTGTGAAATGTTAGTTAATTTAAATTATACGAAAAGTTGTACCTGTATGTCTTCTCTAAGTGAAGATAATGAGGAAACTCATTTAAACGACCTTCCATGGTTTTCCACTTGTTCAAACGTGTACACACATCTAAACTTATGCAAATGTGAGCGTTCAATGTCGTATGTTCCTCGTCTACCCCTCCGCATTCCGGCTGACATTTCTTGTAAATAATTGGATAGTATTGGAGAGCTCGTTGCAAGTCCTTATAGTCAACACTGCGTAGAATTCTCTCAATAACAACAATGTAATTCTTGCTCCAAAATGGAGTCTTATTTGCTCCGAAACGAAATGCGTCACAGAGGGGTGTGGGGGCGACGGAAGTGGAGTCACGTGACTCATCTCCTTCATTCTTGTTTATTAATTATTGGCTTCATAGTAGTTTCCCAAATGGCAAAAACTATTTCCCTATAATTCCCAAATTATTTGGCATCGAGTCAAGATAAAATTTTGTTATTCCCATTCATTTTTGCCAACTATACGGTCTAAACATTTTTTAATGATTACTAATTAACTATTTATTCCTAAATTATGAAAATTCTTTCCTAAAATTTCCCAAATTATTTCCTAATTATTTCATCAATTGAATTTGGGCAATATTTAATTTGTTCGCCAAGTATACGGCGGTCTCACCCCAACACAACCAATTTTTGGGTTTGTGTATGCGTTACAGTCGTTTACTAAAGTTCGTGAACAAGTTGAAGTTAGTTGGTGTAATGGGTTCTGGGGAAACCCATTCTGCATCACCGGAAATTGCGGAGTCATCATCGAGAAAAACCGTGAGTACGCAGAAAATTGACCCATCGCGAAAATTTTGAGTAAATTCGTATTTTTAGAGATTTAGTTTTTGTATATTGTGGTTATATTTTTTTGAATTTATTATTGCGTAGTCAGCGCGTTAAAAAGACAATTACGTTGTTAGTTGATGATCTAGATTAATAGGGGAATTTTGAGTTTAGGTTTCGTTTGCGGAAACGCGTTCATTTCATTGTTTTCATTGATTATGGGGTTAAATAAATTTAATTATATAGGGCTGATTAAGTTTACGTGTCATAGGCCGATATTACCGAGCTGCGCGTTTATTTTTGAGGATTTTCCCTTTGTTTTGAGTCTTCGGGGGAATGTGTAGGTGCGATTGAAATATCGCCGCTCAAATTAGGGATTTTTGGGATGAAGTGAGTTTTCGTTTCCGTTTTGGGTGAAAGGCCAGAGGGACTAGAGCGACCCTAGAAACCCCTCTGGATTGTCATGGTCGATTTAGGGTTGGTTAGATAATTTAGGGAATAAGTTAGTTTAGAATTATTGTGATATTAATCACTTTATTCCAAAAATCCCGAGAATACGACCCCGGAGAGGATATTATAATTATTAGAATTTATTTCGAGTCTAGAACCGCTCGTAAAACCCCATTAAAGTCATTAGAATCATTTAAGTCATCAAACTTCGTTATTTTGAATTATCCGGGTAAAAGTAGAATTCTGCCGTTACCGGCCTCGTTAGGATTGCGCAATACGAACGCACGTGGTCGGTGGCACTTCGAGCGCTGCAACCACGTCCGTCCGCGCGCCGGCCATTGACGCCAGTATCGATTACCGTTCCACACGTGCTCAATTATTGCGAAATAAAAATCGTGTTATCACGGGAAATTGTTAGTTTGGAGAATTTTTTTGTGTTGAAGGAGGAAGATAAACTGTTCGGGAAGGTTTTTGGAGTGTTAGAATAGGACAAAAGTGAGGTTTAGTGTTGTTTTGGAGGGTTTTTGCGGATTGACGCCGAGGAGGAGTAATTTTGTCGTGCAGTTGCCGGTGAGTTTTTGCCTCATATATTCAGTGGCGGGATTTGTGCATGATTTCTCATGGTTCCTCATCTCAGAAGGGCATTAGGATTTTATAATGTTTTCGGGTTAATTGCTCTGTGCGGTAGAGCCTAAATCACGCGGTTAATTAGGAAAATTTCGGGTTTTTGACAAAAAGGTGCCACGTGCCAATGGCGTTATTTTGCGTCCTTGCCGTCCGATACGGCCATCTCTTTCTATTTCCGTGCAATTGGGATTTCGGGAATCAGAATTTGCGGTTGTCAAGTCAGTGCTAAGTGTTAGCGAGAGAGTTTTGCGTGGCCCGTCGAGCAGGTAACATCGGAGTAGGAAACACGCGATGTTCGGTCAGTTGATAGGATTTTTGCGTTAATAACGCTCGTTGAATTAGTGAATTAGGGGATTTAATTAGATTTTGGAGAATCTTAGGAGTTTCGGAATTTTTAGTGAAGAACTTCGTGCAGTTTTCTGCGTTTTAGACTCAAGGTCGTGCATCGGTATGCCCAAATGCCGCATCCGGCGTATTAGTCACATGTATTTATGTTTTATGCTCACGAGAAGCCACTAATGTTTAGAGGAATTATTAGAGATTTTAGGATAGGATAATTGCGTTTTCGCCATAGATTTTGTAAGGATTTTTGCAGTTATTTCTGCGGCTTTTTGGGAATTCCTTGATGCTCTGTGAAGCGAATTAGGGTTGATTTTAGTAACGATTATTCTCTCTAATTTTTTTGTCTTTGCGTCGTCATTTCGAGGCGGATTCCTTTTAGAGGTTTAATTAGTTTCCTCTCACGTTTCTTTCAATTGATTTGATTTTTTTTTATTAGTTTCCTTTATTTTTATCGAACAAAATTTGGGTCTTTTTCTGCGTATTTCGCGTTACATGTATTGATTATTATTTTTTTTGAGATAAGAATATTTTCTCTCTCACTCTCAGGATAAATTGAGTTATTGAGTTTTCCTGATTAATTGAGTTCATGGATTTGAGTTTTGAGATTCATTTCATGTGTATCATTTTTTTTTTGAGTAATATACCACCCTACATTTCAGCATTAAGTTCAGTGTTTTGCGTATTTATTTTAGAATTATGCCTGATAACATCCGTTTACCATCTCGACCTACCCCTCTCTCCACAACCAACCCCCTGAGCAGCGCGGGAATCCAACACCTTCCCCAGATCCTGTCCGTCCCTTTCTGTCAATTAAGTACGTTTTTGGTTATCTTTAAGGTTTGGAAAATTGAGGTTCTCTCGAAAGTCTTCCGCTTCGTTTTTATTCGGTTTGTCGTCTCCGAGCAAAAGGCGGCTGGCGCCCAACAATAAGTTTTTTTGAGTATCGGATCTAGGGAAAAGGGTGAGTTAACGGGTTTTTCCTCCCCCATGGGAAAATCATGTTACAGTTGGATATGGGGGTATGCACCGAAACTGCATTGGGGTTACGGATCTTGTCAAAATTGCCTTGTGCCGGACTGGAATGATGGAGGGGGAAGTAGGCTGGGATATGGGGATGTCTCTTTAACTACAAATCTGCATTACCACAGAGGACACAAGCCGCAGCCAAAGAAAATATCCATTGGAATTTGAAATGGAACTCTTCAATTTTTTTTTCATTTTCTTGGTGAAAAATGGGAATTAACAGCTATATCGCTAAAGCTTGGTTATATGAGGGTCATCTGGAAGTCATGTAAGGGTCATATCATTTGATTAAGAGAGTCATATAGGGTAATATGGGCTTCATATGAGGTCATATATATAGACTCATATGATGTCAGATGAGGGTTTGATTTTCATGTAAAATCACAAGATGAGAATTTATTAAATTCAAATGAAATAGCTTTGGGCTCAAAATAAGCTGAATATAGAATAATACAAAAAAACAGGAAAATTTATCATAAATATATATTTCATTTCAATTGAAAACAGTAATATAGCATTACAAAAAGTAGAAGAATAGTAAACTAAAAATTTTAAAAGAGAGAGCTGCGACTACTCAAGGCTTAAAATGTGTTGCAGCCTGCTGATGAGGACATGCATGTCTTTCTCAAATGCTTCATACATTTGTAGAATGTCTTCCTGAATTGATACGATGAGATCGATGATCCAGCCGTAAAACTCCAAACAACTTAGCAATGATTGCAACATGTTATGAACGTCTCCACGCCAACTACGAGGGCCTTCTGAAAGACAAAATAAAAAAGTCAAAAAAGCAGTACCGGTGGGGACTGATAAGAGTGGATTGGAGTGGGTATGATTCAATACAGGTCGAATCAATAACTTCACGATGAATAACGTTTCTGTCTTCAACTATCAGAAATAAGAGTTTAAAAAATTTGAAATATTTATATTTGAATAATTCTACAACCGCTAAGACGATTTTGCAGGCATTTTCCTTCAGTCTGAGACGTTCAAACAACATCGATTATGATGAAGACAAATCAAAAATCACAAAAAAACTTTTGTGAAAAAATTTTGCTAAGTTGACGTCTTATTGCCTGATCCTATTTTCCAAAAAAATATCCTCACTTTTATTCACAAAAAAATACTTGAAATAAAAAATACGCCAAGCACGTCGTTCACAAATCATATTGACTAGAGGGACCTGATATCTCAAGTGAATGAATCCAGTAACATATATGAATGGAAAGGTCGCCATTGGAGAGGCTAAGTAACAAAACGCCCTCTACAAATTGCCGGCTTGAGAATACACATAGATGATACATACGCTCATATGCCCATATGTGAGCAGACTTTTATATATCTGTGAGCACTCCTAAACTGGCCATCTTGAAAAAACTAGCGCCACCAACGGTAACTAGCGTCCTTAAATGCCAATTCGATTTTCAGAAAAAAAAATCCACTTGGCGCGCCCGGTTTTGGTGTAAATCAATTACACTGGGCACTTTCCATCATAGGGCACTGTCTAACACAGTGCCAAAAAGGAGAACTGTGATTGATCAAAGACATATCTTAGTTAACACAGTGTCACTCTGTGACCCTTGATGGAAAGTACCGATTGTTACCGATCAATTCATTAGGATAGAATGCCTCAGTACTTCATCAGTGGGTTGCAACATTACTCAACCGGAGTATTCAAAATCTCAATTGATTCAAATGAATATGGTATTAAAGATTTACATAATTTCCAGTTGATTCCTCGATTGACCGTTGAATCGGGATAATCTACAATCGAATGTTTTTTAAGTAACTATGTCACCAAACTTTGATTTAATTTCGGAGATGGTACAATATTTTCCCAGAAATTTCTTTATTGCTTTCTAGAAATGAACTTCGACACCCATCTATCAACTACTCAATTACACATAATTTTTATTTTCTGAAGTATACACAAAAAACCGGGCGCGCCAAGTGGACTTTTTTCTGAAAATCGAATTGGCAATTGGCGACGCTAGTTACCGTTGGTGGCGCTAGTTTTTTCAAGATGGCCAGTTTAGGAGTGCTCACAGATGTATAAAAGTCTGCTCACACATGGACATATGAGCGTGTGTATCATCTATGTGTAGTCTCAAGCCGGCAATTTGTAGAGGGCGTTTTGTTATTTAGCGTCTCCAATGGCGACCTTTCCATTCATATATGTTACGGGATTCATTCACTTGAGATATCAGGTCCCTCTAGTCAATATGATTTGTGAACGACGTGCTTGGCGTATTTTTTATTTCAAGTATTTTNATGTATCATCTATGTGTATTCTCAAGCCGGCAATTTGTAGAGGGCGTTTTGTTATTTAGCGTCTCCAATGGCGACCTTTCCATTCATATATGTTACGGGATTCATTCACTTGAGATATCAGGTCCCTCTAGTCAATATGATTTGTGAACGACGTGCTTGGCGTATTTTTTATTTCAAGTATTTTTTTGTGAATAAAAGTGAGGAAATTTTTTTGGAAAATAAGATCAGGCAATAAAACGTCAACTTGGCAAAATTTTTTCACAAACGTTTTTTTGTGATTTTTTTTATAGGATTTCACTCATTTTTGCAAAACATAACAATCTTTTGCAAAATAATATGGTTAACTAAAACAATTATCCGTTACTAGACTTTCTCCTCAATTTTTTAGCTCTCTATATTTTATTTGGAATTACGTCGGAATAAAATCATCCATAATAGTCTTCAAATAGTTGAATCGCATAAAAAAATTTTAAGGAGACTTATGACTGCTCAGATTGGTTTCCCCCAAAGGTACTCAGGTGTCAACCAGTCGTGAAGGGTCTGAGTCAGATTTTAGACACATACACCAACTTTCATCGATTGCTTCAACATATGTATTTCTTAGGGACTTAAGGATTGAACCCGACTTTCTTCAAATAGAATTTTGGTATATATACCTAACATAGGTTCACCACATTCAGCAACTCAAAATCATCTATGTTAAATGGACCAAATATATTACACATGGCATTCTTGTGAAGGAGAAAAATACGTTTCTGCAGTTTCACCAAAATTAATTTTTCTTCGAATTTTCGTTCTTTTTCTCCAAAAATAATATATACACATTTTTAGCGTTCGGCGGCTATCGAATTTTTGAAATAACGGCATCATCAATGTATATCCAATCATTTTTGTTATCTCTTAATAAGCAAGCATAGAGAATTGGATCCTCAACCGATTGCGGTCGTTTCATTCCTTCATCTTAATTAGAGGGAGAGCGATGAATTTTTGAAGCGCCGGAGGATCCTGACCGATTCTCCGGCGGCTTTGATTAAAAAATCCATTTCTCCTCCCCCAGCAGAGATTAAGGGATGAAACTGGTGACAATCGATTGAGAATTGGATCCTCAACCGATTGCGGTCGTTTCATTCCTTCATCTTAATTAGAGGGAGAGCGATGAATTTTTGAA
>NW_021681711.1:77951-78115 GCF_001412515.2 Diachasma alloeum
GCGGCTTTGATTAAAAAATCCATTTCTCCACCCCCAGCGGAAATTAAGGGATGAAACTGGTACCAATCGATTGAGAATTGAATCCTCAATGGTTTGCGGTCGTTTCATCCCTTCATCTCAATTAGGGGAGGAGAGATGAATATTTGAAGCATGGAGTGAGTCCC
>NW_021681711.1:78293-78459 GCF_001412515.2 Diachasma alloeum
TGGATCCTCAACCGATTGCGGTCGTTTCATTCCTTCATCTCAATTAGAGGGGGAGCGATGAATTTTTCAAGCGCCGGAGGATCCCGACCGATTCTCTCGCGGCTTTGATTAAAAAGTATATTTCTACTCCCCCAGCAGAGATTAAGGGATGAAACTGGTGACAATC
>NW_021681711.1:78650-83322 GCF_001412515.2 Diachasma alloeum
TTCATCCCTTAATCTCTGCTGGGGGAGGAGAAATGGATTTTTCAATGGGGAGAGCCGTTTGGGGACTCACTCCATGCTTCAAATATTCGTTTCTCCCCCTCTAATTGAGATGAAGGGATGAAACGACTAGAATCGGTTGAGGATTCAATNCCTTAATCTCTGCTGGAGGAGGAGAAATGGATTTTTCAATGGGGAGAGCCGTTTGGGAACTCACTCGATCCATAAATATTCGTTTCTCCCCCTCTAATTGAGATGAAGGGATAAAACAGATCGCAATCAGTTGAGGATTCAATTTTCAATCTATTGGCAACCGTTTCATCCCTTCGTCCTCATTAGGGAAGGAGAAATTGATTGTTATATTAAGGACAGGATTCCGCCGCCCGTCGGCGTTTCGGACTGCGGTAGGTTTCCCTCACCTACTCGACAGCGAACATCACCGCTCGCTCCGCCCTCCGATTCCCCCATACGCGTTCCCCCCCACTCTGCGCCGTTATCGACGCTCTCACACGCTCCCTGTTTTACTTACAGGTACACACTCAAAATTAGTTCTGTTTCGGTAATTCGGCAGTAATAGCACTGAAATGTAGTATATTACATTTCAGTGAGTAATAGCAGTCCCGCTGTCACAGGGATAGTTTCGAAGGGGAATTTCTGCCCTCCTCGTTCTCAACATATTCTCAATGTTTTTTAGGTGATTCATTTGCTGGCGAATTAATATTGAGGAATGAAACTCAGACGGTGTGATGGAGAATTAAATTCCCCATCAATCGATTCCCGTTGCATCCCTTCATCTCTGTAACAAAAAAATACAAACTACGACAAAAGTAATGGCCAGTGAGAAAAATAATTTTCTTCTCGGCGCACACTGACGTTTCACCATTCGCCCGCGAATTGAAAATTTGTCTCTTCCCTCCTAATTGAAATTAAGGGATGAAAAAAAGGCTGTTTGACGGAGAACTAAATTACCCATCAATTAACCCTCTTTCATCCCTTAATCTCTGTAAAAAATGGAAGAAACTGTCATTGAAATCACAGCGCAGTAAGAAAAATAATTGTTTTGTGGGGCACAGTGACTCCTGGTAATTAAAAATTCACCTCTCCCCTCCTAATTGAGATTAAGGGATGAAAAAACGGCAGTTCGACGGAGAATTAAATTCTCCATTAATTAACCCTCTTTCATCCCTTAATCGGTATGACAAAAAAATAAAAACTGCCATAAAAGTCAGGGGCCAGTAAGAAAAATAATTTTTTCTCACTGGCCCATGACTTTTGTCGTAGTTTGTATTTTTTTGTTACAGAGATTAAGGGATGAAAGAGGGTTAATTAATGGAGAATTTAATTCCCCGTCGAACTGCCGTTTTTTCATCCCTTAATCTCTGTAAAAAATGGAAGAAACTGTCATTGAAATCACAGCGCAGTAAGAAAAATAATTTTTTCTCACTGGCCCATGACTTTTGTCGTAGTTTGTATTTTTTTGTTACAGAGATTAAGGGATCCAACGGAAATCGATTGATGGGGAATTTAATTCTTCATCACACCATCTGGGTTTCATTCCTTAATATTAATTAGCCAGCAAATGAATCACCTGAAAAACATTAAGAACATGTTGAGGACGAGGAGGGCCTAAATTCCCCTTCGAAACTATCCCTTTGACAGCGGGACTGCTATTACTGCGGAGTTACCGAAATAGCGAACTCGGCCAGACACCGAAATCGACCGCGTCACCCTCTCTGCCATGGGGTCGTACTAGCCTCTCGCTGGGGTCGGTCAAACCCCCGGATCTGAGCCACTATTTTAGTCTATCCTGTTTGCTTCTCCATAACCGCTTACAATCTCCCGGGTTGCGGTCATAAGCGCCAGACTATGGAGTGATCGATATGGCCAACGTGCTTAATTCTAAATCCCTAGAACTTACAATCGACCACCATTGCCTTTACGCAGGAAAGTTAAATCACTGATTTGTATTGGAGATTAATTACTGATTTAGGGATATACATCGAGTTTAAACATTGAATTTGACAATTGAATTATGTAGAGAATGTTAAATTCATACACGGCTGTTTTATGCGATAATTAGGCATCAGTTATAATAAAATCTAGGGTAATCTATGAAATATGTTGTGTCATTTTACAATAAAAAGGATCTGTTTCCTCAAATTTCTTCGAACTCACAAGAAAAGTTGCGAAAAACAATTCGACATATGATTATTTTCATCGATTTTCAAATGATCAATAGCGAAACTTTGCAGAGAAAAAAATAGAACACATACATATAGATGAAACTTATGAATATTTAGTAGAAGAGAAGTATCAAGTTGCGAAAATGAGTGATATTGGTCAAGCTCAATTCCAATACCAAGAACTGTCAGCATTCGTGCAACAGTTTTGTTGTATCATAGCAGTTTGTTAGCAATGTGTTCATACAAAATGATTAGAATAGCCGAAGCATTGATTATAGCAAGCCTGATTTTATTTCTCTGTAAAAAGCGTCAGCTCTTCCAAATGCCGAGTATTAAAATATGATCATTTCATTTGGTATCAATTTTGTGAAGAGTGATCCGTCATCTAAGCGTGTAAAAATAATAAATAAGAATGTATTTTTTTAATCTACAAATAATGTCTTCATTAAAACCTGGAAGTATTTCACTTGAATATATTAACCGAATGCATGATTTTGTCTGAGTGCAAAATACATTCGACGATACTTTTTGGAGCGTTCGAACTGAAATACGGGAAATTTCCAATTTTTCCGAAAAAATATCGATAATGTAGGAATCGACCATGCCATGTATTATCGGCAACAGGTAATTTATAATTTATTTGAAGTATGACAAAGGGGTGCTTGGGGGTTCAAACCTCTAGATTTTCGTTTAAAAAAAAATGATTGCACTCCAGGGGTCGGGCCCTATTTGCATTTTCCGCCCGAACAAGGTTTTCAGGCACCCCCTCAATCCCCTGGAAAAGTTTCGATTTATTCGAACAAGGGCTGAGGGATGCTCGGGGGTAAAAATCTCGAGGTTTTTATTAATTTTTTTTAATTTCACTCCTGAGTGCCCCTCAGCCCTTGTTCGAATAAGTCGAAACTTTTCCGGGGGCTGAGAGGTTGCCTGAGAATATATTTCGAATGAAAAATTCAAGTAGATTCCGCCCCTTGAGGTGTAATTTTTTTTTCGCTGATAAAAATAATAATTAGGGGTTTTTATCTTCCAAACGCCCTTTTCGAATGAGTCGAAACTTTTGACTTATCAAGCTTGAATGAAACGAAAACTATTAGTCCCATTGTCATGTTCGACATTTCTACAAAGTTTTTTGCTGGCCTCATACTACGAGTTTTTCCCCTCCCCTTTCTATCCGAATGATGAATTTAAAATTTATAATAAGATGCAGAATCTTTATGGATATATTTTGAGAGGAATTAATTATATGAATCCGTTAATTGAATAATATAAAATCATCAGAAATAGTGAATATGAAATGGAGGATAAATACATTATAATTTAATATGAAATAGATTTCTTAGAATATTTAACGCCATCTAACGTTGTTACGACAGGCAATTTCATTTAACATGGAAAAAAATAATTCCTTTGTTGGAGAAAATTTATTTTGTTTAAGAATTTTGGGAATTACGTTGTTCTAAAACTGATATAATTTTTTAGACGCTCCAATTGGAAAAGTCAATTTTTTTTCTATCTTTCCGGTCAGTCAATCAATGGCAATTCACGAAAAACACCGTTTGAAAGTACTGAGACGTGTGACATCACCATTCCCTACCTACAATTTGTTGATAATATTTATTAAGGGGAGGCTCACCTCAAGAAAAAAACTTTTTTGTTTTTCGGAAAAAAAAATTGAATACCATTTCCCGCGTGATTTTTATGGTCGTTATTTTTTATGGTTCGAAAATATTTTCGAAAATTTTTTTGAGTAACAATTAGAATGAGAGAATGAGAATTTCTAGAAAAAGAATAGAAACAGTACGGAAAAAAATGCACCGATTCGACTTTTTGGCAGGAAGTAGTTTAGCAGATTCTCAATTACTAAGAGGAGCCCTCTCAAATAAATAGTAAAAAAAGACTGGGTAGATTCATGGGGACCGTTAAACATAAAGTGTGTATTAATAAATAAAGTTTATATATAATATTTGGACAAGAAATTTTTTTTCTTCAGATATTAAAAAAAATATTATGAACGAGTAAATTGAATAATGCATCTTCTCCCGCATTTTTCATAAGTAGATGTATAGGGCCGGTTCTGGATCAACCTTTCTGGGGCGAGCGCTGGAGACTTGTGGAAGAGGGCCCCGCGAGTGGGTGGTGGGGTGGGATTAATTAATTCGCGGTTTAATTCGCGGTTTAATTCGCGGTTTTGATTCGCGGTTTTAATTCNGCACAAGAAGTATGGGAGAAGCCCCCGCGAGTGGGTGGTGGGATTAATCAAGTCACGGCTTTAATTCACGGTTTTCAGCCCCGATTTTAATTCGCGGTTTTCAGTCCCGATTTTGATCCACGGTTTTAATTCGCGCTTTGGTGAGATTAATCAATTCGCGGTTTTAATTCGCGGCTAGAATTCGCGGTTTTAATTCGCGGTTTAAGTCGCGACTCCTAAACCCTTGAACATTTCAGAGATTGTACCTGAGATAAGAAGAATGAGTCATCATCGCAAGGGTTAA
>NW_021681712.1:0-746 GCF_001412515.2 Diachasma alloeum
CATGATTTCAGAGAAAGTTCAGAGTTCGGTCAGAGTTGGGGTTATGTCGCATTCTATGTCGGATTCTCGGGGTATCTCTGAACTCTTAATAGTCTTCAGAGTTAAGAGTCCAGTATTTTTATTGTTGATCATTATTTATTTTGTTATGGGTAGGGCAGGGGGGGGGGTTTACATGTGTTAATTTCTGGGGGAGTTAGATGTTCTCTCTGAACTCTTACCTGCCGTCAGAGTTAAGAGTTCAGTTTTTTTATGTTTAATCATTATTTTTTTATTTCTGGGAGTGGCGGGGGGGTTTGCATGTGTTCTCTGAATTTTTACCTGCCGCCAGAGTTAACAGTTCAGTTTTTTTATTGTTGATAATNGGGGTATCTCTGAACTCTTAATAGTCTTCAGAGTTAAGAGTCCAGTATTTTTATTGTTGATCATTATTTATTTTGTTATGGGTAGGGCAGGGGGGGGGGTTTACATGTGTTAATTTCTGGGGGAGTTAGATGTTCTCTCTGAACTCTTACCTGCCGTCAGAGTTAAGAGTTCAGTTTTTTTATGTTTAATCATTATTTTTTTATTTCTGGGAGTGGCGGGGGGGTTTGCATGTGTTCTCTGAATTTTTACCTGCCGCCAGAGTTAACAGTTCAGTTTTTTTATTGTTGATAATTATTTATTCATTTCTGGGGAGGGGGAGGGTCACATGTGTTCTCTGAACTCTTACCTGCCGTCAGAGTTAAGAGTTCAGTTTTTTTATTGTT
>NW_021681712.1:828-1079 GCF_001412515.2 Diachasma alloeum
TGGGGAGGGGAGGTTTACATGTGTTCTCTGAACTCTTACCTGCCGTCAGAGTTAAGAGTTCATGTTTTTTATTGTTGTTTATTATTTACTTATTTCTGGGGAGCGGCGGGGGAGGGGGGTTCACATGTGTCCTCTGAACTCTTACGTGCCGTCAGAGTTAAGAGTTCAGTTTTTTCTTTGTTGATCATTATTTATTTATTTCTGGGGAGCGGCGGAGGGAGGGTGGTTTACATGTGTTCTCTGAACTCTTA
>NW_021681712.1:1314-1622 GCF_001412515.2 Diachasma alloeum
GCCGTCAGAGTTGAGTTAATTATTTTTATTGGTGATCATTATTTATTTATTTCTGGGTCGGGGAGGGGAGGTTTACATGTGTTCTCTGAACTCTTACCTGCCATCAGAGTTAAGAGTTTAGTTTTTTTATTGTTAATCATTATTTATTGATTTCTGGGGAGGGGCGGGAGGGTTCGCATGTGTTCTCTAAACTCTTACCGGCCGTCAGAGTTGAGTTAATTATTTTTATTGTTGATCATTATTTATTTATTTCTGGGGAGGGGAGGGGAGGTTTACATGTGTTCTCTGAACTCTTACCTGCCGTCAGA
>NW_021681712.1:1758-2352 GCF_001412515.2 Diachasma alloeum
GGGGGGGGGGGGTGTTTACATGTGTTTTCTGAACTCTTACCTGGCGTCAGAGTTAAGAGTCCAGTATTTTTATTGTTGATCATTATTCATTCATTTCTGGGGAGGAGCGGGAGGTTTACATGTGTTCTCTGATCTCTTACCTGCCGTCAGAGTTGAGTTCAGTATTTTTATTGTTGATCATTATTCATTCATTTCTGGGGAGGAGCGGGAGGTTTACATGTGTTCTCTGATCTCTTACCTGCCGTCAGAGTTGAGTTCAGTATTTTTATTGTTGATCATTATTCATTCATTTCTGGGGAGGAGCGGGAGGTTTACATGTGTTCTCTGATCTCTTACCTGCCGTCAGAGTTGAGTTCAGTATTTTTATTGTTGATCATTATTCATTCATTTCTGGGGAGGAGCGGGAGGTTTACATGTGTTCTCTGATCTCTTACCTGCCGTCAGAGTTGAGTTCAGTATTTTTATTGTTGATCATTATTCATTTATTTCTGGGGAGGGGAGGAGGCGTTTGCATGTGTTTTCTGAACTCTTACCTGCCGCCAGATTTAAGAGTCCAGTTTTTTTTATCGTTGATTATCATTTACCTATTTCTGG
>NW_021681713.1:0-1847 GCF_001412515.2 Diachasma alloeum
CTCCAAGGAGCTGAGAAAACAATTCATCTATTGATGATTGAAAAAAAAAGATAATCAACGGCCAACTGAAAAAATTTTTCATTACCGATAGATTTCCAACCTCTCCAGACTACTCAGCAGCCAGTTATCAAAGACTCAACATCGTACATTTATATATGTAGATGCTTATGCCATTTCAAAATGGAGGAATCTTATGCAAAACACAGGATGGATTGCATATCCATAAACAAGTATCGCATGATATTTCCCACAAATAACGACAAATATATGAAGTTTAAAAATTTTAAGCATCAGCTTAGCGTTCCATTTGTTGTATATGCCGATACGAAATGTTTGTTGAAAAAAGTACCTCATGAAAATAATGACAATACTAAAATCTATCAAAAACATNATCGCATGATATTTCCCACAAATAACGACAAATATATGAAGTTTAAAAATTTTAAGCATCAGCTTAGCGTTCCATTTGTTGTATATGCCGATACGAAATGTTTGTTGAAAAAAGTACCTCATGAAAATAATGACAATACTAAAATCTATCAAAAACATGTACCATATAGTGTAGCGTATTATGTAAAGCGTAACTATGATAACTCAAAGTCTGAACTGTGTGTTTATCGGGGGCGGGATTGTATCGAGTGGTTTATTGAACAATTGCGTGATTTAGCTGTAAAAGTGGATGCCGAACTGCAACGTAATGAGCCCATATATTTGACGGCGGATATGTGGAAGGATTTTAATTCAGCGAAAAATTGTTACATTTGTGGAGACATTTTCACAGATAAAGCAGTGAAGCACCGAGATCACTGTCATTTCACGGGAAAATATCGAGGCGCTGCTCATCCAGGTTGTAATTTAAACTACAAGGAGTCATGTACAATTCCCGTAGTTTTCCACAACTTATCTGGTTACGATTCCCACTTTTTTATTAAGGCTTTAGCCAAACAATTTGAAGGTGTCGTGAAATTACTCCCCATCACTAAGGAAAAATATATTTCTTTCACGAAATCAGTGCAAACGACAAAAGTTCACCTGAGATTCTTTGACTCACTTCGATTCATGGCGAGCAGTATAGATAAACTATCATCATATTTATCTGATGATAAAAAAATTATTCCTGCTAATTATTACACCAACTTGAACCAGTTGAAACTTGTCACGCGCAAAGGAGTATTCCCATATGAGTATATGGATTCATGGGAAAAACTTGATGAAGGAAATTTACCCGGGAGAGAACATTTTTATTCACAATTAAATGATGCTGACATATCTGACGAGGACTACAATCATGCTTGTAACATCTGGAGGAATTTTGACATCAAAACTCTGGGCGAATATTCCGATTTATATCTGAAGACTGATGTCTTATTATTGACAGATATTTTCGAAAATTTCTGAGAGAGTTGTTTTCAAGCATATAATTTAGATCCTCTCCACTATTATGCTGCCCCCGGACTAGCTTTTGATGCCATGTTGAAGATGACGAAAGTAGAACTGGAGTTATTTCAAGACCCAGAGATGCTGCTTTTCATTGAAAAGGGTATCAGAGGGGGGTTATCTCAATGCTCAAATAGATATGGCAAAGCAAATAATGAGTACATGGGGAATGACTATAATCCTGAGGATCCCAAGTCATACCTCATGTATTTTGATGTAAATAATTTATATGGAGCTGCTATGAGCCACTATTTACCACAGAAAGGATTCACTTGGGTGCAAGATTGGAATTCATTCGATATTGAAAATATTCCCAATGATTCGAGTATTGGATATATTTTCGAGGTGGATCTTGAATACCCAAAAGAGTTGCACATGAGCCATCGAGATTTGCCGCTTTGCCCTGAACA
>NW_021681713.1:8197-10566 GCF_001412515.2 Diachasma alloeum
AAAGGCATGGGCTTATACCTGAAGCCAAAAAACTATTAATGAAGCTACCACGCAGGGCTCTAACAGATGGAGATCTCAAAAAATATGCAAATCTCATGAAAATTCCACATTTTCGAGGTGTTTTCATGCGCAATGGATGACCAAGGAATGGGCCATTCAAGAATGAATCAGCCATTATCAATTTGGATGATAAAGAAGGTCCTGGGACTCATTGGGTTGCATATCGAAAAATAGGAAATAATGTTATCTATTTCGATAGTTTTGGTAACCTACAACCTCCAACAGAACTTTTCAATTACCTTGGAGTTGGTAGCATAAAATATAATCACGAGCGTTTTCAGGACTGAAATACATATAATTGCGGACATTTATGTTTAGCCTTTCTCATTGGACGCTTATATAAGGAGGAGTATTGATGATTTTTCTATCAGTTGATATCGAGAAATCATGAGCGATTCATTAACGTTGACAGTCTCAGGGACATCGTCAGTATTGGAAGTACAATATTTTCCACCAATTGAACTTTCTCCTGAGAAAAATTATGTTCTTGGTCTAGTGGAATTTCTAACTTTCAATTCTATACCAAATGTTAATACAAGCAATAACAAATGACATATAGGGAATACAGTTATTACTATCCCCACGGGGAGTCACGAAATCGATGATATTGCGAAATTTATGATAAAAAGTGTGGAAAAAAGTAATATTACTATAAATGTCAAAAGCAATAATAATACTTTACGAAGTGAAATAATTTGTAATAAGAATTTGGACTTGCGACCTAGTGATTCGATAGATCGACTTCTCGGCTTTTTTAGATATGGGTAAGAATCAGTATTCTATACTTTATGACATGTATTCTAATTTTCAATTGTCATATTATGATCAACAAGTAAACAACCCTTTATTGAGTAAAACACTTTTCAACAATTACACCGCTAGTGGTAATTGATTGTTCTAAACAAAATGAATCTTTGAAATTTGGTCCAGTAGATGTTCGTCTAGAACTTGAAACAAGCTTAAGTATCCCCAAGGATACAGCCGCTTACTGTCTTATTTTGCATGGTAGAGTAGTTAATTATCACCCTATTAGTGGTGGGGTGAGAAAAATAGTTTAAAATTGGAGGGGATGGATGTATAAATTAAAATGTTAGAGCCCTAAAAACATCAGTCACAATGGATATTCTCGTGGATGTGCAAGGTTTTCAAACGCTCTTCAATGAGTTTATTGTAAAAGAATTCGCATACGCAATATTGGATCCGGGAGTCAAATGCCCAGCAGCGTGGTTTTTTCGCCCTCCTTATGCGTTCTCCAGTTTACCGGCGAAGTATAGAGGTGTGAATGAGTGGCTTGAGCTTAATCATCATGGATTACCTTGGAACTATGGGAATAAACCCTATAATGACCTTGAAAGATTTGTTCGAGAGTGGGACAATATTGATAAAATTTATGTGAAAGGTGAAGATAAGAGAAAATGGCTGCAAAAAATGATTGGACCGGCACTTCCGGTGATTAATATCGAAGAATGTTACGATGATTGCCCGTCACTCTCCAAGTTCACAGAATTACCAGCCTCCCTGTGTCATTTCCATCGTTACACAGAGAACAAGGCATGTGCTGTAAAAAATGTGCAACTACTCAAAAACTGCATGATGATGAGAACAAAGACTATACGATCGGTTGATCGATCCCTGGACATTTATTATCAATTAAAAAATTTAAGTTTAATGGATCGTGAGGATATTGCATATCTCCCGCATTCATTCATAAGCTCAATCGCCGCATCCGATGTTGAGCAGGCTTGGGACAAGTTGACTGATATGATGAGAAATGATTGGTACATCAAAAGATGCAGAAGATGTTCAGAGCATTATAAAACTACTGAAGGAGATACGTTTGATGGGCCGACTCCGATGATAAGAGATTGTGATGAATGTCATGAATTTTAAAATTAGAAAAGCACTGTTTTTTTTTAATAATATTTATTTATGTATTCTCTTAGAAACTAATACATGGTAATTTTGAAAAATTTCATCAATAAAAAAATAAAATGAAAATATTGTTTTTTCCTTTATCTTCCAAAAAAGCTTCCTACGCCTCCTCAGTTGGTTTCAAGAACTGGCCTGGAATGAAATCGTTGTATGGACCACCCAAGAACTTCAGCTCCATTTTACCCTCCGAAACAAGTATCTGGAAATTTTCCCAATCCTCGGGTTCAGTATTGAAATAATTGGCTGCTCTTTTTGTCGCAAAGACTGCATGCTCTCCATCCAAATGGAAAATCACACTTTCCCCGAATTTCGTTTTTGCCTTCTGAACGGCTGTGATGGCATAGATTTTTTCTGGCTCCAACTCTGCCATTTTCTTC
>NW_021681713.1:10705-20935 GCF_001412515.2 Diachasma alloeum
CCGCGAATTAAAACCGCGAATTAAAACCGCGAATTAATTAACTCCACCAAAGCGCGAATTAAAACCGTCGATCAAAATCGGGACTGAAAACCGCGAATTAAAATCGGGACTGAAAACCGTGAATTAAAGCCGTGACTTGATTAATCCCACCACCCACTCGCGGGGGCTTCTCCCATACTTCTTGCACCCAGAATCGACGAAATGTAAAATCCGCGAATTAAAACCGCGAATTAAAACCGCGAATCAAAACCGCGAATTAAAGCGCGAATTAATTAATCCCATCCCACCACCCACTCGCGGCGCNCCACCACCCACTCGCGGGGCCCTCTTCCACAAGTCTCCGGCGCTCGCCCCAGAAACGTTGATCCAGAACCGGCCCTATACATCTACTAATGTCTCTCATATCCCTCATACTATCGCAGCCTATGTGAAATGTGCTTTTGATGATTCATTATCATAAGTCAAAACCCATCGAGGTCCACATTGCATTGAGTGGTTTTCAATAGAGATGAAGCTGCTATCATACAGAGTAGATAAATACTTGAAGACCAAATGAAAAAGGGAAACTTATCCACTCAGCAAATTGAAGATTTCGAACCAGCAGTGACATGTTACATGTGTAAAAATCCTTTGAATGAAAGTGATAAAGTTGGTGATCGCTGTCATTTAACAGGAAAATATCACGGGGCTGCGCACAGGAGTTGTAATCTTGCATATCAAAATTCTCATACTATTCCAAATTCTTCCAGTTAATAAAGAACATTATATCTCTTTCACTAAATTGATGACAGGGACTTGTTTAAATTTAAGATTCAACGACTCATTCTGTATCATGTGTGATATCTGGAGAAATTATCCGCGTCGGAGGACTATCTTTGCAATTGTTTTATTTAAAAGATAGCTAAAATGATTAAAATTTGAATTTACTGAACGAAGTTAGGTTTATACTCTTACCTTTTCATTAAAATATTGAATTGCAGCTCGATTTTGACGGGAAATATTTGAAATAAGGGAATTTTGTTTAGAGATAGACTTTTAGTTAGGAATATTGACGAATCAAGGAATCTAGAATTGTATTAGCAATTAAATTCGAATTTCATTATTATTTTGAGAACTACGCAATTTACAAAAGCATAAGTCTGCATTTTACAAATGTTTATATGTAGTTAATTCGAAAGTCCTACCCCTAGAATGATCTGAAGGATCTGATTCTAATTGTTTCACAAAATTTGATTACTCACAGTTCGGTTTCATTTATGTATCAATTTATTTATATAGATCTTTGGCTGAATTGGCAATTTCCTCAGCAACAACTAGATTCACTAGAGGCTATCATGTATACTCTCACAAAAACACTTTCTTCCACTCGTATAGTTTATTTTGAGTTCGAAATATTTGACAGGACAATTGAAGTTAATAGTTTTGGGTGAGACTGTCCACAACACTTCGCAATAGTCTAATTCTTTAACTGCAAGAAAAGTCACCCCTCTCGGTTAAGGAAATTTGATTCCCGGATAATTCCAATTGTTCGTAGCCTACTATTAATTCGGTAACTATCCAGCGTAATTTCGATACTGCGATTTATTGTATTGTATTGAAGGATTGAAAAAACTGCCGATTAAGTGCACTATTTCAACCAGAATTATTACTGATCCGTCCGTTTGGAGGAGTTCTGGTGAGCGGAGGGATCATTCCAGCAGAATTTATTCTTTTGACATTCCTGTGAATTATCTGGTGCAGTAATCGGAGTTCAGTTGCCTTTTGATTTTGTCGACGTTTAGCGTCGGGCGACATGACGCCATTTTAGAGTGATTAGTTGTTAGGACGAACTCTCATTATCTGCTCGGCAGAGGTTAGCCTCTCCCATTGTAAATTCATTGTACGTTTAAAGTGAATATTTATTATTCTTTTATTATTTTTTTTTAGTAGTCCTTTGTCTCAAGTAAATTCTGTGGTTTTCTATCATTAATGACTCTCGTTTCGACAAGCTAGTTTTCGACAGTCGGATGTGGATATCTCGACAGCAAGCTAACATTTTCGTTATTGAGTTGATTTCCGATGTTCGATGTTGTTTTTATGATTTGATCAATTTCTTTTGGGGTTCGCATATCGGAATCATTTATCGCAAACGCCAACTGGGATTGTAGCGTCTTTTGACGCTCGAGTTATGTGTCGTGACCTTGTGTACGGTCATTAGTATTTTGTTGTGTCTCTCTCGAGGCAATCCCACTTGTCGTTGCTGGAATCAATTCTCTCATCTATTATTTGATATTTTGAATAATTCCTCTCTCTCGGAAAATGGCAATTTTTTTCAGTGATGTTTGATTAGTTCAGTTTGCTAGTCATTTTTACTGTTTGACATTTTCTCTTGACTTTTATATATTTGATTGATTCTATCTTTTAACTGGCTAGTATTTAATTAATTCGACAATTTACGGTTAGGGAATTTTGGTTGTATCGAGTCCTTAGTTTAAAAAAAAATTGTATATTAATGTAATAAACTATTTCTATTTCTATTCTTATTGCATATTTGAGGGATGAGAAAGGGGGTTGTTGAATAAACTATTTTATTCCCCGCATTTTGGAATTTGGCGATGAATCTAGTTGAGAGAACCCAGTCATTTCAGGAATCGTCAGGACAACATTTTGTGGAATCCAGCCGCCACCGCGGTGGTCGGAGCTGTCTGCAGTTGTCCGTTTGTCGGAGAATTGTTGGAATATTTTGTTGTTTACATTTTCTTTTGCACGATTCAGTCGTGCTGGCGCCCGACTTTTGTTTTGTTATTTGGTCGCCGAGGGCTGCGTATGTTCGTATCGTCCGCAGAAGTGCGAAATACGTTACAATATATATTGTAACGTGTTATTTTATTTCGACCGTTCAACGGTGAAATTTACCATCCAGACGAGAAGTCATCACTGCGAAGCGAGAGTCAAAACGGTTTATTTGGGGTTCTGACTAATGCTTTGGTTTTTTATTGTTTTTGTTATTGTATCGAGCCACATATAGGGACTTCGGCAGCCTCAGACGTCAGGTCTCCAGGGAGCTGGGAAGGGGGAAACTCCAGAAAGTCGTTATGTGGTAAGAGAGCTGCTTTTGTATTTGGATCGAGTTCCCGCGTTGGAGGGATAGCTCGAGTGCAGTTCACCGGCGGCGCCACTTGTCGGCGGTGACGGGACGAAGGCGGTTCTCGGCCGAGATTTGCGAGGCCATTTTGGATCTCCTCGCCTAACCGGAAGTGATGGTTTAGGCAGTGCGAGAGAAATCATCGGACTGACGTTAGACGTCCGGTAATGATACGAAATAAAGAGAAAAGGAATTGGATATTTATTCCCTATTTTGGTGACGTTGTTTTGTGGAGAGTCACACAGCTGAGTGTTTATTGGAGAATAAGTCTGGTTTGGTTGGGTTACAACCAATCAGAGCGGCTCATGGAACCGCTCTGGCCAATGGGGTTCGATTGGCGGGAAGTATCCCGAACGCATGGGAGAAGCGTGGGTTTTAGCCTCACTTCTCGTTTGGGTGGCGAGCGAGCTGTTGTTTGGTGTAAAACCTCTTGTTGTTGGAGCGATTCATCGTGTTGTGGACACCAGCGTTGATCAGATTTGGAGGATTTGGAGACTCTTTCGCCCTGGCTCCTGGATTAGACTCGTTGGAGATTGTGGTGAGCGGAAGAAGAGTTCCAGAAATATCATTTTGTATCTGTGTTATATCGACAACGATTGGAATTCGCTCGTTAGTTTTTTTTTTTTGACGATGCTTAGCGTCGGGCGATGTGACGCCATTAGAGTCTTTTGATTTTCGGGGCGAGTTCTTATCGTCTGTTCGGCAGAGGTTAGCCTCTCTTGTATAATTTATTTTCGACGTCGGATTTTTAATAATTTGTTGTGATTTGAGACGTTCGATTTCTCGGGAATTCAGTGGTTTTGCTGAACGGATNGGGTTTATTGAATAAATTATTTATTCCCCGGATTATTGCATTTTTAGATAATTTGTTAGATAAGAAAGCCAAGTCATTTCGGAAACTTCAGAACAACCATTTGTATCGAGAACTCAGCCGCCACTGCGGTTGTTTGAGCTGTCGGAGGTTGTTCTTTCGTCTCGAGTAATTGTCGATTTGATTTGTCGTTTGAATTGCACGGTTCACCCGTGCTGGCGCCCAACTTTCTTTTCATTGTTTGGTCGCTGAGGGCTGCATATTTTTCACCGTCCGCAGAGGTAAGAAAATACGTCACAATGCATACAATATGCATAAAAGGGTGCGTCATCGATTTAATAGACGTNGTATTTTTCACCGTCCGCAGAAGTAAGAAAATACGTCACAATATATATACTAAATTCAATCTTTTGAGTAGAAAGGGGGTATTTCCCTTTGAATATATGTGGACGCCCACATGAAAAAGGATTCTAGTTTCCGAGACATTCACGTTTTTGTCTCAGCAACTGCCATTTGCACCAATGTTAAATTTTTTTTCCGTCTTCTCGAACGCCGTCATTTTTGATCCCATGAAGATTATTTTGTGCTCAAAATGTGTGAAATGTTATCAATATTATCAGAGTATACTTAACATTATATCGACAAAGTGGTCCCTTTCCATGAGGACGTCCACATGTCGATGATTGGGGTAAATTGGATGAAACCGAATTGCCTGGAAAAGAAGGGTTTCACTCTCAATTGACTAATGAGCAGATATCTGATGAAGATGATCAACATGCACGTAATGTTTGGAGTGAATTCAATATCAAAACCTTGAGGAATTATTCAGATCTCTACCTACAAACTGATCTCTTATTGTTATTTGGGACTTTTCAAATTTTCCGTCGTAATTGCCTTTCCACTTATGAATTACACCCTTTGCATTATTATACGACACGTAGATTAGCCTTTGATGCTATGGTGAAATATACAGAGGTGAATTTAGAGCTTTTTTCAGATCCAGAAATTATATTATTCATTGAAAAAGTTATTAGAGGTGGAATATCATAATGTTCAAACAGATATGCCCATGCTAATAATCCATTCATGGCTGGGAAATATTATGATCCCTCGTCAGAAACATCATATTTGATGTATTATGATGTGAACAATGTATATGGGGCCGCTATGAGTATCAGTTTGCCATGTGATTCATTTGAATGGGTTGCAACTGGCTCCGTAGAGATGTTAATTGCTGCAGATGAATCTCCAGTCGGATATATCCTTGAAGTCGATTTGGAATATCGTTAAGAATTGCATGAACTATATAAAGATTTTCCGCTCTGCCCCCAATATTTCATCCGTCTAGAGAGCAAACATACTAAATTAGTGACCACTCTCTTCCCGAAAGAAAAGTATGTGATACATTACATATACTTGAAGCAATACACAGCTCTTGGTATAAAACTAAAGCATACCCGGGTGGAAAAATTCCAGTCTTTCGAAGATTTTCTAACGATCTTTGTGAAAATTTTTGAATTATTTTTTGAAAGATCTTTTTTGTCGCGCAGAAAGATTATTTGAAAGCTGAAAATTTGTCTTTGAAATATCTTTCAGATAAAATTCAGAAAGATCTTCGAAAGCTGAAAATTTGTCTTCGAAATATCCTTCAGATAAAATTTTGAAAGATCTTCGAAAGCTGAAAATTTGCCTTTAACATATCTTTCAGATAAAATTCAGAAAGATCTTCGAAAGCTGAAAATTTGTATTTGAAATATCTTTCAGATAAAATTTAGAACGATCTTCGAAAGCTGAAAATTAGTCTTTGTAATACCTTTGGGAAATAAAATTTACGGGCCTCATCGTTGCGAGTTAGATTCTTAGGATCACCTATTATAGGCCTTTTTGGGACCCCATGAATTTCGGGCCTGACTATGAAAAATGTTTATTTCTGGGCCTCATGAGGCTTGAGCCTGACCCTTGAGAAGAGTTTCGTTCAAGTCTCAAGATTTGGGCCCAACCCTCGAGCAACCTCTTTTGAGGTCTCATGGTTTGGGCCTGACTCTGAAAAAATTTGCGGGACTCATTATTTTTTGGTCTTTCCTTTGAAACATCCAACATTTGTGTTTTTTGTTTGTTTTCTACACGGCGTGCGAAGAGTTCCGAGGTTATGTATAGGGCTCCGCTTTACGCACTCGACATATACTTTATCCACGACCTTGAGCTTTACACACTCCGCGCAAAAAAAAGTACACTTCACTTCCACTGCATCTCCGAAAAGTGAACTCGCAAGGCGTGACGTTAACGGTCACCAGGTAATTTGACCTTGAAATCACCAAAGTAAAATGATATTTATCATTGTGATACGGTTTATGAATAACCGTTTTTTAATATTAAATTGGACCTGTTCAAATCAACGAAGAAATGGGTGATGATTCCGTTGGCTGGATGTTGGGATCAACAGATAAATCTCAGGGTAAATCTCATGTTGGGATGGTTAGCCACCACGATACTGATACGAAAGCAAGTCAGGATAGCAGGATACCATGACATCAGGACACCAGGATACCAGTATACCAGGACAGCAGGGTAAAAAGGTACGTGAACGATGCGAGATCCATGTAGCAGAAAATCAATTCATCAGAATAGAATAAAAACTCCAGGATGCAACGTCACAGGAATTATAGATTAAATATCCAATTGAAATCAAATTATTCAGGATCACTTATCAGTTGATTAATAAATCATATTCCTTTATAAAGACAGGAAAAGTTTATTTGATTCACATAAGAGTGATTATTATTTCAAATAAGATCTACTATTACAATATAGTATTGTTAAACCAATTTCTGTTGATATTTGACCAACGTAACATTCTGCCAGAGACTGAGCTTTCGACATGTTTTTCAGACTATGTATACCACTTTCCCATATTTTATTGATGCACCCCCCCCCCTCCCCCACCTCCTTCTAATCGATTTCATTTGGTCTATTTGATTGACATATTGAATTTTTGGCATTTGATTGACATTTATAATTTTATGATAATCGTATTCTTTCTTATCGACTGTTGTTACTTTATCAATAAAATTTAAATTATATAATAATGCAGAAAATAACCGACGACAGTGACTGCATGGTCCAAGTCGCTTGGCCGGAAGTTGGAACCGCGAAGGACGCGGGTTCGCGTCTGGTCTTGAGTGACTGGGATTTTTTTATGGCTTGGAAACAGTTGAACGGGAGTCTGGATACCGGGAATAATCGAGATTGAATGTGGGGAACATTCTCCAATGAGGCCCGGTCGATGGACGTCTACGTCGATCAAGGTTTTCCATGGTTTCTTTGGTCACCAGGAGAGCCGGTAAATGAAGTACAGCTCCTGGGGTGCATACGACGTGGGCAGAAGAGGAAGTCGACTCATGGAGCCGCAAAGGACCTCTTATTTTTTGACCCTCATTTTTTTTACCCTCATTTGTCCTGATCCTCATTTTTTGACCCCTATTTATTCTGAACCTCATTTATTCATCCTCATTTTGCCTCTGAGTGGAAGTTTTGTATTCCTCCAAATTGAAATTTCCAATCTTTTTTGAGCTTCGGTTAGCCTTGAATCGGTTGTCATTATGAAAACAAGTAGCGACTATTGGTCTGGACTGCCATGAGGATTTGGAGACAATATTAGGCAGCGCCGCTAGCATTGTGATCATCTGTGGTAATCCTCGGTCGAGTCTCTTTCATCAGCTTGTTGTCGGGGGGTATATTGAGGTTCAAGCCTGGATATATCCAAAAACTAAGTTGTCGCGTCCTGGGAAGTGACCTGATGGAACCAAGGCATGTAAATATGCAGTGTTGAAGACGAAAATTCACAGGAATCACTTTTTTCACCATGGAGTCAACGGTTTCTGTTCTCTGAAAGTCTAAATATGGTGGTGTTCAAAGACTCCTAGGAGTTTAGCGCCTCCACTGTACTGACCAGTCCTAGGGCTGTATTTTTTTTCGATGTCCTATTCTTCACAAGTTCCGAGATCCAAAGATGAGAGGCACCCTGTAGTTCAATCGTAGAACTTCTTATGACCTCTTCTTCTGTGACTAAGGAGACGCATCGTTTCCCTCTCTCTCTGTCTCCGTTTCTACCGATACTGTCACCTCTTCAGCCGTTTGAGGTCGTTTCTATCGTCAATCTCTTCTTTAACAGTAAGAAAATCTTTGTTATCCGACTTCTGTTCTATATACTGTACTACCGAACAGTACATCATCGAGAATTCCTTTTTCAACTCGAACTGGAGGCAGCATATCCTGGGCGATTGCGCTCTGCTAGAGGTGAGCTTGATGGGCAATTAAGTTTCATGTGCATTATCTGGGGCATTAACGGTCGTAGACTAATAACGCCTTGGGGTCTTGTAGTTTTTTGTTGTTAGAACAATTGGTGTTGCATTTGAACTGGTTGTTACTGTTGATGTGGTCCTGGCAGCTGGGGCTGACGTTGAGGCGCCTACGGAAAGGTGTTTGGTACCGACATTGATGGATGTGGTGGGAGCTGAACGTTATCTGATAGTTGCGTACTTGAAGGCATCATCTTCTGTGTTGCAGGCGCTTGGATTGGTTTAGTAGTGTGTGCGACCTTTGCGGAGGATTTAGAGACCTTGGAGCCTGCTCTTCTGTGGTAGAGCCACTGGGACAGACCCTGCAGACACTGGAGTCATTGACTCCGGGAGATCTTCATTCGTGGAGGGACTAAACTTCTAGAGCTCATACTTAAGACACGAAGGATGTCTATCTGGTGATACCTGCTCGGTAGCTATCGTTGTGCCTGGAATTTTGTTCAATAGAATGAGAATCAGACATGATTGTAGGATGACTGTTGGTCGAGTCAAGTGTTGGTCAAGCCGATTATTCTCGGAGCTAAGGACGTCCACGAAGGTGGTGCTGGCGACGCACAGATGTTGTTAAAGGAGAACATTCTGCGACTCTTCCATCTTATGGGCATTCATCCGATCAGGTTATTTAGGCTTTGCTGCTCATCTCTTAAGCTTCACCTCTTCATCTTTCCAGATCTGAATTGGATCATCAAACTCTCCAGATTTGTTATGAATGGACAGAAGACCACTTGTTTTGTACTGATTCTGTCCAGACGATTCGGAATGAAGTAGTGTTGATGCTTGTGTTAGAGTTGACTGGAGGATCGAGGCGGTCCATTGATGATGTTGACGTTGGAGACCATTAGAGGGACTGCTGTCTTCGCTGCTTGCACAGAAGCAGTTGAAACAGTCGAAGGGGCATGCATAGAAGTCTGGAGTTCACTTGCAAGATAGCTGTGATGCTTTAGGACCTTTGAGTAATCGGAGTGGACAGGACTCTTCTGAGTAGATAATTGGTAATGGTGTTAACAACAACGTCATTAGAATAACGTCACAATAACGTTTTGAGTTGGTAAAGAACGTCTGCAATGTTTGAAGCCATCTCTGTAAGCTTTGATAAGGATTAGATTGCTGATTATTGCTGTTGTTTGAGATTGAGATTATGGGGGACTCTCCGATGAAGGTCTCGTCTATATTGCTAGTGGTTTTGACTAGGTGAAGATGGTTTAAAGAGTCACAGGCTTGACAGCGTAAGTCGACTCGGAGCCTGCAATTTTAATGAGGAAATACACTGCTCTGAGTTTAGATACGGGGACAACACATGTTGCATTACGAGAGTTTAACTGGAGTTCATGTATAAAATTGATGGTCATTTCATTATTAATTTGATGGTCCAGAATTTTGAATGGGTACGTCTTTTCACATTTATGGATAATAGCCAGGGTTTTGGCTCCATTCTGGCAGGTATCACAGCGACTGTCGTGGCAGGAACAGTTTGAAACTCGGAGGAACGTCTCAATATACCCAATATTTCTAACGTAATTCTCAATAAATTCGACACAAGTTGAGTTGGTCTTGATCGCTCTCGTATAAGACTTTGACGCATAGACAATCCCCTTTTGCAAAAGTCGATTGAACTCATAAATGGACGTACCATCAATCCCTGCTAACTGCAAAGCTTCACGAATCCAAGCGGGAACAATCGTCATCCTCTTGACCGTGCCTATGATTGAAATGCCTTCTGCAATATGCAATAATCTGAATCGATGAGTACCCTTTTTCTCTACCTTGTCGCAAAAGACAGAAGGAGTACCATCAGGTCTCAGGTATCTAGATTTCAAAGAAGTCAATTGCATGTATGAAGATACGGCTGTGCATATTTGCAATTGCGGATCTCTCGTCGCATGTAATAATTTCTTGAGTATTCCATTGAGATTTTCAAAGGGGAAACAGGATGTTAC